>NC_142313.1:10220396-10374563 GCF_054855325.1 Carica papaya | reverse complement strand
TAATTTCTGATAATAAATTGTTCAACAATTAAAACAAATGTTTCATTGATACATATTAATGCTTCTCCATGTAGCTCAAATTATGGGAAAAAAATATCTCAGTGAAGATCCAACTTGAGAATACTAAGCCCAAGGAGAAAACTCAGCTTATTGAGAGATATTAAACGGTGCCGTCTGGAAGAGCTTAAGAGAGGAATATCTAATGCCACCATATATAACAGTTTCGATGTAGACTGAAAATATATATTGTATGCTTTAACCAACTTAAAATGTTTAAGCCCAATAAATGACCCAACCCGTGTAAAAAACTCAGCCCATTAAGAGATCTTAAACGACGCCGTTTGGACGAGCTTAATATGCTTTTCTAGGTTTGTTGATCAGTCCAGAAACAGAGAGGCTGGTTTGGAGTTTGTAAGAAGTACAGAAAGGGAGAGAGGGATTGCAACTTCATGGCCGTCGATTGATGAGGATGATCTTCTAATAATGGTCGTTGAATGAAGAGGACATATAATTAGAGAGTACGCAAGGCGTGGGAAGAGGACAGAGCAGAGGGAGAGAAAGGAGCGGGTAGGGTTTTCAAAGTTGAAATCTGGAGATTCGAGGCTTTTGGGAGTGAGACCGGGGAGATTTGAGGCTTGAGATTCTGAGGTTGGAAAAATGGAGATGGGAAGGAACTAAACTCGTTGAGGAAAGAGCAATTGAGAGAGAAGCAGAATAGCTGCTGTGGTTTGAGAAATAGCCAGAAAGGAAAGGGCAATTGAGGGTAATAAGGAGAAAGCGAGGTTAGGGAGTGCCTTTGTACGGATTCTGCCATCTCGAAGCAACCACAAGAACGGTTCAAGTTTGGTATAAATCTCTCTCTTTTCTTCTTCCCATCAATTTGTTAGGTTGTGGACATTCTAAATGATGAATGGAACAAGGATTTTGGCACCCATGATTGATCAATATGAATGTTTGCTTGCTTCTGTCATGTTATACTAGTATAAGGTTAACGTATCTGTTTGGACTACCTTCTCTTAGAATTATTAGGTTGTACTTGCTGAGTTATGAGTAAAGGTCAGAAGGTGTTTGATAATTTGTTGTATATGTTCAACAATGTCCATGTTACCTGCTTTTAAAAATTTCTCCAAAATTCAGTATCCTTTATGTTTGTAAATTTACTTTGTTCCACCTATTGATGCAAAATTTTGTGAGGATCTTGTCTACCATTTAATTTTAAATGTTAGTGAAGTTTTGAAGTAGAACCCTTTCTTATGAAGGATTCGAGCTGCTTGAGTGACCTGGTTAATCCATATGATTAAATCTGTTATGAAGGGTATGTTTTAGCTTTATTAGCGTCTAGGGAAGGACCATTTGAAGTTAGGCCCATTGACTCGCTAATTACTTGCTTCTTGTAATTGCCTCATTGAACCTTTATAGGCTCTTATGGGATATTGATAGTGCCTTCACTATACTGTTCTTGAGATTAATGCACAGAGGGTCATGATTCAGAAAGTGCACTCTCTCACCATTTGACAGATGTCCTGAAGAAACTATATCTGTCAATGTTTGTTTGGATGAGATAAGAATGTTCCGGAGACTGCTATCCTTACTGTTTGGTGACCGAACAAGAGGTTGAATCTAAAAGTTAATTTTCTACCAAACAGATAAGTATACATGGTTTTATTTTTGTTGCACTGCTCTGGATGCCTAATTTAATGCTATTTAGAGAATCGAGAATGAGGATATATAGGTTATTTGTTGCTGTTCATGTCATGAGTTTTAATTATAAGACTTCAGTTGATGCAGAATCATTTAGGTTTAGATTGCCTAAATAAATAAGAAACTGTAATTATTTTAAATATAGAGATATTGTAATATTTTGGGAGTCTACTATTATAGTTTTTGCAACTTAGGATTTTATTCTTTTTTAATATTTAGTTTTCTTATTTGTATTTTTAATATTATTTTCTTATCCTATTAGTGTTAATAGTCTAATTCGGTTGAGGAAAGTTTACTTAGAAGTTGCTGTAAATATCTTTATGAATTCACTTTTGGAAGAGGCTTTACTTCTTTAGTAAAATACTTTCAGAGTTTCTCAAATTTCTGGTTCTGATATAATCAAATTCTTAAAGATGATCTTTTACGACGTCTTAGGTGTACTATCTAAGAAACTTTAGGTATAATGTACAGCTTTTTAGATATCAAATCCTTAATAGTTAAGAAGGTGATGTAAAATGGCTTAAGTTTAATTGTCAAAATAGATCATAGATTATTATTCTAATAAATATAGTTTAGGAGCCTGCTATTTTAGCTAGTAACTTAAAGATTTTATTCTTTTTAGTATTTTATTTCTTTCTTGTGTTTGTAGTATTATTTTCTAATTTTGTATACGAGTGGTACCCCCTTGGTACGTTTGTGCATAATAATACTCTTTCTTTTTTATCTCAAAAATAAATTATTTTCTAATTTAATTAATGTTAGTATTTCTTATTTCAGCTTCATCTAGCAAAGTCTACTTTGAAAGCATTATAAATATCTTTGTAATTTCACTTTTGAGACAGACTTCTGTTATTCAATAATATACTTTTGGATTTTCTCAATTTTGGTTGTGTGATATAATCAACCCTTAAATGCAATGTTAAAACTTCTTAATGTCATGCATAAAAAATTTTAGTTGTGAGGTTCTTATTCCCATATTCCTAAGTAGATAAAACCCTAAGTGGTCTTACATTAGTTGGTATTAAGGCTAAAAGAATCCTTCACATGGACGTTTGAGGAAGAAAAAATTTGGACTCGGTAGAAGATGATATCAAGATCTTGATTCAAGGCAAATTTAAGGGTTGAAATTAAAATAGAATTAGTTAGACAAACTCCTTTAACTATGGTTCAAGCATACTAAGCTTCCATTGACCTGGAAGAATATTTTAAGTTTCCAATTCCAAGGAACATTGAACTTCTGGTTATGGAATCCGTTCCTAAAGATATCCTTGGATCAAAAGGTGAGCTGAAGAATATATTTAAGTTAATTTCCAAGATTCCTTCCTAAGGTAAGAAAGTTGTTTGCTTTAGCTGTACATGTACATGGGTTACCAATTTCCAAAGAAGAGCAACTTTCTTTCTGAAATGAAACAAGAAGAGAAGATGCAAGGAAGGAGTGTATCCTAGGTTGATGATTTAGCTCCTATTGAACAAATAAGAATACCCCTTATTTGTCTATAGTAAGGTGCACATCTGCAGGACCTATAGTGGAGGAGCTAGAAAAACCACCATGTGTTCCTATTGGTCAAGATTTCCCCAAAAGACAACTCTATGGAAGTTCCATGCATGAAGAAACTTGATTTTTTTTGTACCAAATGGTCGATATATTTATTTTATCCTTTTCTTGACACTCAACAATTGTGTGTTTGCATTATTTTTGGTGCTGTAGAAGATGAGTGAGCATAAAGTTTGCTAGGTTTTCATGGGGAAGCTCTTAGATTTATTTTAAAAAAAAATGGGGAAGCTCTTAGATTAATATTTTGCATTATTCGCCACTTTGAAGTCATGCAAGATGACTTAAGTTTAAATTACCTGAATAGAATAGGAATTAGAAGTCAATTAAATATAAAAATATTATACTATTTAAAAGTTTCTCAATAAAATACTTCTGGAGTTCTTCTCTGGTTATGTGATATAATTAAATCATGATGATTAGACTTATTAATTGTGATGTTTAGGTTCTTATCCTCAAATCCCTAAATAGACAAATTAACCCTGATGTGTCTGATATTAATCTTTCTCTACAACAATAGAAAAATTATTTTCAGAAAATTCACAGATCTTTCTGTTGTACCTTAACATTAAACTTTTATTTTAACATAACGTCCTGAAAGGAGTCCTACTTGAAATATGCATTAAAAATTTAAATAGTAATTATAAGATGATAATTGAAATTATTCACAAACATTCTGTTTTAATTAAAATTATAAAATGTTAATTCAGATAAATTTTTCTTGGAAAATATTGTCTGGTGGTTGTATCTTTGACTGAAAAATTACTATTTCAGTCTCTTATTTGCTAATCATTTTATGATTAGATCCTTAGAAATTTTTATGTTAAAATTTTTTCTTTAATTTTTTAGATTGTTTTGAAAAAATTTTTTAGATTGTTTCAATTTGTTATTTTTGTTATACAATTATAAAATATTTTGCAAGAAACCACAAACTTTGTATGTACTGACAGTATTTTGCAAGAAACCACAAACTTTTTATGTACTGACAACACTTTGTTTCTGTAAAGTTTAGAAGTTATAACAACTGAGAATTAAGTTTAATATATTTGATTAGAACAATTGATCTGTTTAATTTAGGTTATAAGAAATTTGTGTACCAGAACTATAAAAATTATAATAATACCTATTAGGGAAGAAGATGCCTATGGTAACAATTATTTATTATTATATTTTCAATTTTTAGTCTTAGTCTTAATTCACAGTAAAAAATTTATACGTTAAGTCTTTTTTTGTC
Organism: Carica papaya; assembly: GCF_054855325.1. Lineage (NCBI taxonomy): Eukaryota > Viridiplantae > Streptophyta > Magnoliopsida > Brassicales > Caricaceae > Carica > Carica papaya. The sequence goes on along the minus strand of NC_142313.1, from coordinate 10,370,076 downwards.
TCAGTCAATTAAGACATAAACAACTTCTGCTGCTCCTATGGAAAACGTTTTATAATAATTTTATACCCATAGTTTAAGAACTAAATTGTTTCTTTTTTAATTTTAACAAAATATGTACATATTAACTTTTTTATTAAAACAGGAACAAAGCAGCTGGTCTAACTGTAAATTGGACACATAGTTGATCCAGTTTAGTGTTAAATAAGTATAAAATTATGAGAACTAGTAAAAATTGATAAAAGTAGTGGAAACTAGCCAATTCGATTCAAACGAGCCAGTTCATTATAAGGAGAATGATCACTTTGACTTTTTTATCCCCTTCAAATTTTATTTAGTTTGTAGTAATAAAGTTTTATTGTTTAACGTAATATTTATATTTATTTCTTCACACTTTTTTATTTCAATAAAGAATATTTATATTTATGTATTTTAACATTAAAAATTATCAATAACATCTTAAATAATTTAACTAATAATTTTTTTAGCTTTTAAAATTTTATTGTTCTCTATATATATTTTTAAAATCAACAGTTGAACTAATAAATCAATAATTGATGTGTTAACCGATAATGTAAAAAATCTATTTGCATATTAGGCAAAGGCATTCTCCAATGGTGAACAGAGTTAAAGCAAACTTAAGGTACAGCCTAAGCCATGTCTATTCAATGTTTACATGACGAAATAAAATTCAGACAGCTTATTAGTGTGTTATGGGTTATTTGGAAAGAAAGAAATCTTAGGCCTTTGATGGGAAAGAAAACCCAATGTATAAATTAAGAGATAGGTGGTTCCACCTTTTTAGTCTATGTTCATGGGCGTGACATTGTTAGAGATGAGGATTTTGGGTTTGTCTTTGATACCCTAACTAGAATGTAAACAATTGTACATGGGTGGTACCCTTTTTTTTGGTGCCTTGTGAATATATACTTAACTTTTTATTTCAAAAAAATTAGTGGGTGTAGGCACATTCATGTTGGATAAATAATGGTTATAAAGTCTTTTCCAAAGAAACCCTTGTGATTTTGTTGGATAACACCCCACACAAGAACACAATAGAGGATAGAAAAACAGTCACAAAGAAGCGTTTTTTCTTTAAAGAACATTTAAATGAAAATTAAAAACCATCTTTCGTGCCTCCAGAATTTCATTTTGAATTGGCTGTTTCATATCAATCTTTAACTTTGTGCCCCAAAATATTCTACCCAGTTTGGTAGATTGTTTCTTTGTCAAGCTTATACCTGCAAATATTTTGTCCCCCTCCTCTCTGCATTGATTTTACCTTTCCTTTCTCGAAGGACTGAGTAATCTGGGCCTGCATGTTTTTGGTGCTTTGTTTACGCTTATAATTTGTTTGCATGTCTAATCGAGTATCTGGGTTACTTATCTTGTTTGTATTGGCATAATATAAAATCAAAAAACTATTTTAGCTTTAGATAGGTCGGGGATGGTTATTTGTCTGATTTTAATGTGAATTATCTCTTTGTTTTCATACTCATTTCATCAAGGGATTGTTTGGTACCGCATTTTTACAGGATTTTGAATGTTGGTACTGTCTGTTTGGTGCCTGAGACAACTGAGGAAGAGAAATTCAACTGGTTGCTTTCTTTGCTGTTTAGTCTCTCAAGAAAAACTAAACTTTGCCAAAATGAAAACTTAGTTGAAGCAACACAATGAAAATTTTATGCAGTTTTCTAGTTTTCCTTTTTTCACTTTTTCTCCATTGCTTAACATCAATAAATAATGTGCTCATTGTTTCATCCCCGAAATTCAAGTTGGCTTTCCAACTTCGCCTTCTACCTATCCAGAAAAAAATTCCAGGAGGGTTCTCCTTGCTTGCAAGTCCTGCTCCTAAATTTCTCTTAGATATCCACTCATATCCAGTTCCATAAATCATACACATTAATGTAGGTTCCTTGCATTTTCCATAGTGATTATCCAAGCTTCCTCATAAAATAGGTGCGGTTATTGGGTGACCAGAAACATTCATGGCAGAGGGTACTGAAGTTGAGGAGCGAGTTGATCTTGACGACAATTATATGGAAGAGATAGATGATGATGTTGAAGAACAACTAGATGAGGATGGGGAAGATGATTCTGGCGATCCAAATGATGGAGAACATGATGAGGAGGAATATGAGGGAGCAAGAGGAGGGACCAGTGGAAAGGATCAGTCACCTGAAGACAACATAAGCCATGTTGATAATGAACAGGTTGAAGATGAAGACAAATTCACTCTAAGCGAAGATGAAAAAGAAAAGGTCGCCCATCTTCTTTCACTTCCTCCTCATGGTTCTGAAGTTTTTTTGGGTGGGCTTCCTAAGGATACGGTGGAAGAGGATTTGAGGGATCTCTGTGAAACAATTGGTGAAATATTTGAGGTAAGATTTGTGATAATCTATTTGAGACGATTTTTTTCCTAGGATTTTTTAATTTAATTTAAATATAAATCATATTGCAGATCAGGCTAATGAAAGATAAGGAATCTGGTGGAAACAAGGGTTATGCTTTTGTGGCATTCAAATCAAAAGAGATTGCACAAAAGGCTATCGAAGAGTTGCATAGTAAAGAACTCAAGGTAATCATGTATGCTTCTTGTAAGCTATTTTTAATGGTTTGGATGAGTAGATGTTTTGATGGTGGGCGCTCTCACCCCCTTCCCCCGCCACCCTCCCCCTCCCCTTCCCCTCCTCCCTGGGCAAAAAAATAAACTAATCTTGACATATATATTGTTTTTGCAGGGAAAAACTTTGAGGTGTTCGCTTGCAGAAACTAAAAACAGATTATTTATTGGTAATGTTCCGAAGAGCTGGACTGAGGAGGAGTTCAGGAAAGTCATTGAGGGTGTCGGCCCTGGAGTTGAAAATATTGAGCTGATAAGGGTAGACTGTTGAATTAAGTAATGCTTATACTTAAAATGTGTTTAAGAAGATTGTGACTGTGTATGTTGCTGACACTACCGGTTTCTTCCTTGTGTAGGATCCACAAAATCCAAACCGTAATCGAGGTTTTGCTTTTGTTTTGTACTACAACAATGCCTGTGCTGATTATTCAAGGCAGAAAATGACTACTAATTTTAAGCTAGATGGCAATACACCAACAGTAACATGGGCAGATCCAAAGAGTGCACCTGACCATTCTGCTGCTGCGCAGGTAAATTCATAGACGATTGAAGTAACTGTCTATAGCATCATTACAAGTGGCTCAGATTTTGACCAGATTCTGTTAGTTCTTTGTTATTTGATCTTTTGTTCTTGTCACAACATTGCTTTTGGATTTGTGATTTTTGCAAAGGTATTTTCCATTCTAGTTTGGGATTTATTTGGCTCAGTTGGTATTTGTACCGTGAGCTATTAAATTCTGTAAAAATGACAAAGTAAAAGTAGCTGTAAGATAAAAGCAAGTTCTACATGGTAAAACTTGCTTCAAAAAGTGTTTTTAATATAAAATTTGATACTATATTTAATTAATTACATTATAAAAGTAATAATAAATCTTAAAATGATAAAAAAGTTGCATAATAATTAAAAAATTATTTATTTAAGTAATATTAAATAATTTTCTTAAAAATTGTTCTAATAATTAAAACATATGAAAATGTTTTTTTAACATAAATAGTAATTTTAAATTATTCTATGTAATTTTTAAAATAAAAATGATTTAAATAGTTGATAACAATTTTTAATAATATATTTCTATTTTAAATATCAAATTAATAAATTAGTGAAACATAAATTTATGCATATTAAAGATATTATTCACCTCTAATGTAACGAGCCATGTATCAGATGTATTTATTTTCAGTTTTTTATTTTACTTCTATTAGAAACCAAAAATAAATTTTATTTTTATTCAAAAGCACTTCTGTTTTTGAGTGTTTGGCAAGGTTCCTACTTTTGGATAGCAAAGATAGAAGCAGAAGCTCTACACACTCATTTGATTAGAAAACCTCGAATGCAAGGCAAAAACATGGGTTTAATTACTGTTTACGTGAAGTGAAAGTATGAGAAACTGATAGGATAGAAGTCAGTGACATGTCTTGTTACATGGTAAGACATTCTGTATGTTTCTGTTAGTAGGTACAAAAACATTTTGAGGGGGATGATCAACTTTGTTTTCCTTTTAGGGCCTCTTTGATTCAGGTATATGAGTAAATTCTATGCTCTTCGGACTTAGGTTCAAGTGTCGAGTATGGGTATGGCACTAAATTTAAAGAGTCTGAGCATCATAGGTCCTCTTGCCTTTGGTTAATAAGCTGATATTACAAGGAATATTTAGTTAGGGCCTCTTGGCTCCAATATCTGCTTCTCTTTTTGTGGTTAAAAATAGAAGTTTGACCAAATACTAAAAAGTATAAGTGCTTTTAGGCAATAGAAGCTATTCTTTTTACTTTTGATAAAAATGGAACCAGAAGCTGAAAATAGTTGCTTTTGAGAAATAGCTTGTGCTCTAGGAGGTAAATAATATTTTTATTTATTTATTAGTTTCGTATGTAATTAATTAATACATTAGAGTTTTTAAAATTATATTATTTTGACTCATTGTTCATAATTTGGTATTTATTATAAATTATTTAAATAATATTTATTTTAAAATTAAATTATTAATTGAATAAAATAAATAAAAAAATGAATTAATATAATACTTTAAAATAATTTAAACTAATAGAATAGTTATTAGAAAAAGTATTATTTGAATAACTAAAATTATTAATTTGTATTATTATGTAATTTTTTATTATTTTAACATTTATTATTAATTTTATAACATGATTAACTAATACAAACTGTATTTTATATTGAAACATTTTTTTACAACAAGTTTTACCAAACATTATACTACTTGTTTTACTTTAATGTTGCTTTTACTGAGAGCTATTTTTAAAACACTTTCACTAGCTCACAGCACAAGCTATCTGCGGCAAATGGACTCTTATTGTGTTTGGTTTGTCGAAATAATTACTGGAAGCAGAAGTAAATTTTACATCATACTTTTAGACTGACTATCTTTAATTTTATTTATGATAGTAAAAATCAGTTCGTACTGCCTGTTAATTTTAATAATTTGAATAACAATACCAAAACTTATTCAGGAAATATAAATAAATAATTTGATGCTATAGTTTTATTTTAAATTGTAGTGGTCCGCTGAAATGAAAATTTGGTTGAAGACAACACCACAGTAATTCCATAATATTTTTCTATGAACAAATATATTGCCTTTTAAGTTAATTGCATAAATAACTCAGAGGATGGCACAGCTTTCTATCCAAAAATATATGCTCCTTACAGAAAGATTGATGGAGTTCTCTAGAATTATATTCACTATCATTACATCCAGATTAGGTGTCCAAATAAATTACTGTATATTATCCATAATAGATGTTTAAGAAGTTTGGAGTATTTTCTGTATTCGCTTCCATTCCATTACATCCACGGCAACCGAAAGACTCATCCCTCAAATTCCAAGGATAGATATCTAAGATTCCCAATTTGATGGGCAAAAACATATCTTAGTTGGGAAATTTGTTATCCAGTAATATTGATAGCTCACTTAACCAAGCATGGGTAGAAAAAATTACCAACCATGTTCCTGAATATTATATGATTATTTGGACCTAAAAATATTCTGAATGATAATAAGGTGAACGGAAAAAAAAGAGAGAGAATCACTCTTGCTTTCTTTTCTTCTCTTCACACCTTTGTACAACTATAATCATAGAAATGAACTGTTGGAGCTGTTTGATTACTTTCGTCAAGAGGGCTTTTTGATTATCCCATTAAGTACCTTACTTGGAAGGTTAAAAAGAAGCAAATAAGATGCATTTTTTTCCCCTTTATTTAAATGAAAGAGCCTTGCATGCAGATAAGGTCCAGGGTTAAAAAAATCTAAACATACGACTACTATAATACCTGCTGGAGATTCTGATAACTGCAGTCTGTTATTGTGATAACTAGTTTGTAGGAGATGAAATAAGTGGACGGGTCACTTGCAAATCTGTGGACATACAAGATGCCTAAGACATGCTTGGTTTATATTTACTGGGTTATAGACCAATATGATCTTGAGATCCAGTTTTTTGAAAGATGTTGCTGCTTCAACTCTTAAAAACAGCCTTTGAATTGCATATAACCAAGAAAAAATTTTCTGTTGTCATTATCTGTTGGAAGCTGGGGAGACCACCTATTGCTTTACAGTCTGCAGTCTACTGATGCTGGTCCTCAAAATATTGAGATTTGCAGGTGAAGGCTCTTTATGTCAAGAACATACCTGAGAACACTACTACTGAGCAACTGAAAGAACTGTTTCAGCGGCATGGGGATGTAACAAAAGTGGTTATGCCACCTGGCAAAGCTGGGAAGAGGGATTTTGGCTTCATTCATTATGCAGACAGGTCAAGTGCATTGAAGGCTATTAAAGAAACAGAGAAATATGAAGTCAACGGTAACTTTCAGACAAATCTTTTTCACTACTAGTTAAACAGATTTTTCCAGTTTTGGACTGTAAACAATAAGCTTGTTCCTTTTCAGGTGTATGATTACCTGCAAAAACATAGATTCTAGTGGTCTGTTGTAATCATGTTCTTAGTTGCTTGGAGATTATATTTTTAATATTAAAGGATATGGGAAAACATTGTGAAAATGACAAATGGCAGTAACGGATGACTCCAATTATCATTTGGTTTTGTAATTGGGTTATAAGGGGATTTGTTAGGTTGTCGCCTGTGCTCAATATTGAGATTTCATTTTTCCCACTGTTTATGGAAGTCCATAAATAATATGTTTGATGAACTTGTACTGCAGGCCAGGTATTGGAGGTTGTCCTTGCTAAACCACAGCCTGAAAAGAAATCTGATGGTGCTTATCCTTATGGCGCTGCACTTCATCCTGCCCATCTTCCTCATGCTGGGTATGGTGGTTTTGCAGGAGCTTCTTATGGTTCTGTCGGTGCCGGACTGGGTGTTACTTCTGGTTATCAGGTATTTGTGCGTATACATATGCCTATTTAATCTTTTAACATAGTTACAACATCTGTCAAATTAATCTTATAAACTTACATATGGATACAGCCAGTAATTTATGGTAGGGGGCCAATGCCAGCAGGGATGCAAATGGTGCCAATGTTTCTACCTGATGGTCGAATCGGTTATGTACTGTGAGTTGCCGTTTCCTTAATGATTTCTCTTTGATTTTGTGAGCATGAAAGCTCCTTATAATTGGTTCGACTTCTTGGGCACTGTGCAGTCAGCAACCTGGAGTACAGATGCAACCACCATCTCGGCCTCGGAGGGCTGATAGGAGCAACGGTCCTAGTGGAGGACCAGGACGAGGTGGAAGTACCAGTGATGAGGGTAGCCGTAGTAGAAGGTATCGGCCTTACTAGCATAAAGTTGCTGAGACATGTTGTAGTGTATGAAAGGAAACAGGATACTCTCTAGTTGGATGATTTGTTACTAGAGCAAAATAATTTTGCCTTATAATCTCACCTAATCATTCCTCTCCCCTTCACCTTTCCTTCATCCAATCCTCGCCTGCCATAGAATTAAGGGGAAGAATACAAGAAGGGGGGGTTAAGATGATATACCGGACAAGGAAGGGTGGTTGATTTGGGAAAGTGAATTATCATGTGTCTTAAATGTGTTAGGAGATTGTAGACAGTTGACTAGACTCTCTTTTCCTTATATTTATTGGCATTGTTTATTTGCACACCAAGCTATGTGCAAGTCGCACTTGCACCAGTTTGTTATTTTTAGAAATATGAGATTGGTTATGCACTGAAGAGTAAGGTGAGGTTTATGTTTCTGTCATGCTCAACGTACAGTTCCGTTATACCTATGTACATATGGGTACTGATAGTTAGAAGTAGCGAAGTTCAAGCTTAATAATTAATGAAAAGGGCAAGCCTGAACCATTTCATATTGTTGATATTATCCAAAGTATGCTCGGCAGGCTATCAAAGTAATTGCATCTCCTTGAATATGTTGTCACTTGTTCTTCAGGAAGTTGTGTGTAATTTCGAAAACTAATTTTGTGAACTAGAACATTTTAGAAGTGGGAAAATCAATCATCGTTTGTTGTCACGTATTCCAGACAATGCCGCAGATAAGTGGAATCAATTGGTTGAAATTTTTACTTTTGTTCTTAGGCCAAAAGGAATTTGAAAACAAAAAGGCCCAAGGAATGTTTTATGAGGGAAACAAATTTTAATGAATGGTAACTTAAAATCTCAAATTAAAGAGATAGGGGAATTAATTGGGTCTTAGATGATGATGCATGGAAAGTACATGACCGTTCTGGGAATAGATATAAAATTGAAAGTAAAACACAAATATATCAAGTATCATGGAGCTCCTTCGCACGCTTCTCCAATTCATCCAATTTGATACTCCACTCACTCTTTATACGTATAGGTCTCACCTTACTGTAATCCAAACAATCCTCCTCCCCCTCCGCCTCGGGAGATTTTGATTTTCCCATCCGAATCTTCTTCCCTTTCTTGCCACCACTCCTATTCTTCTTCGCTGCAGCTTTCTGCAAAGCCCAGAGGACATCTGAACCTTTTATCTCCTTTCTTCTTTCTTCTTCTTTATTTGTCTGCTGTAACTGTTTCTCTTCTGGGATTCTGGTATTGGGATTGGAAGAACCGGTGCCGGTTTTAAGTGGTGCAGAGCGGTGGCGTGGTGGCTGGCTTCCCCTGGCCGACAGTATTAGAGGTAGATGACTCGGAAGTGGTCTGGGGATGAGAAGGAGGTGGAGGTGTTGCGTGGCCCACATGCTTTACTTTCTTCAGTGCTTATCTCCTTCTGATTTTCTGAATATATTGAGTCTAAACTTTTTCCTTTTTCTTTAACCAAGAAAAGAAAAGAAATTTTTTTAAGAAATACAGGACGATGTTTACAGGAAAAATTTGTATTAATTTAGTTGAGGTAAATTTTCTATATTTTACAAGAAATGTTAAAATAAATTTTAATATTAGACATTTTACTACTTACCATCAAACTTTGGTGTTAGATTTAGCAGCGTTTTTCATATTTATTTTCTGTATGACAAATGTATATCTAGTTCATAGTATGAAATAATTTGTTCTTTTTACTTCAAGCCAAATACAAAGAACACAAAATTATTGAAGAAAAGTCAAACCTTCAACTTGTGGAGGTAATCATGTGGGTCATAATATGAAATAGTTAATTATAAAAGAAAATACAAACTAGTTTTTATTTTAAATTTTTTTTTTTTAATAAGAGGTTGTATGTTTTTTTGTATATTTTTATATTAAGATTCATTTATATGTATCATTTAATGTATGAATTTTATTTCTTATAAAGTAGAGACGTGCATACCAAAAAAAAAAAAAAAACTTAGAGTGCATGGGGCCGGCACTGTGGGACAAATTAAGTTGTCCAGATGACATCGTACGAAGCATTTTAAGTCCATCTCCCAACTAACCGATCATCAATTGATGGGAGTTCTCAAGCTTCCAACCATTCTGATTTTGAACTCTCTCTCTCCGATTTCATTTGATGCCGACCTCTTCCTTCTTTTTTTTTTTTTTTTGATAAAAGATCCAAAACTTTCCATATATTAATCAATTGCTCGATACTGATTTAATCTTTATCTTAATAAAGATATGTTGAACACATTTTAAATACATAAAGTTATAATCATAATATTAAAGTTTTCATAACCTATAATTGACATACAGTATTTAGCTCAGGAATTTATCAGTATATATATATATATATATGTTATATCACCCAGTTTTAAATGATATGAATTTAAAAAACTCTCGTTAACATAGCAGCTGAATATTAATCCTTCTTGCAACTAACAAGCATACTCAAAATTAACATTGAAGTATAATTAAGAATGCACTATTGATATTTTAATAGAAATATTATTTCTTAATTAGTTTCTATTTATGAAATAGGTAAAATTTAATAATTGAATCAGGATAAAATAGGTTTGAATTAAAGATAAATTTATACAAGTTCTGTTTGTTTAGTAAAATATTATTCTAACACTCTTATTTCATTGAACGAACAAACCTTCTATGTCCTTGGGTTGTAATTGATTTAAATTATTCTATTATTATTTTATTAGTAAATTATAGTTATTTCATAAATAAAAATTAGTTATAATTTATACATTTAGACCATAATGAAATAAACTCTACTTATAATTAAATAAACTTTATTTATTATTGAATCTAAAGATCTTGACTAACTTATACTTATACTAGATGACTCTTAGAAAATACTGAGATCAAGAGAAGGAACTTTTTCATGTACAAATTTAATGTACATGAACCTAGGATATGCATAATATCAAACTCTATTTTTAATTTCTATGATTTAATGATATTTACAACAATCTTTTTAAGAAAATTTATTTTTATATTATTATCATTACCATAAATTTTATAACTATCTATAATACATAATATAAGATATTATTTGTCTCATATTGAAATTATTAGCTATCATTCGAATAATTAATAATATGGTAAAAATATATGAAATTATCACTGATCTCTTAATATTTTATATAAGTCAATCATGATAGAATTAAGGCAAAAGAACAACTTTTATATTATAATTAAATTTTTGTATTCACATAATATAATAATTGAAAGAATTTATCTGTTCAAGTTAATTTAATTAACTTTTTCTTATAATATATATATATATATATATATATATATTCAACCGCACTAATATTTAAAAAGATTTAAAAAACATACGAGTTAGGTAGAAGAAAACTAAAGTTTCTGTCTTTTGACTCCTTAAGCTTTATATGTTTTTAGAACTCGAATTCTTATGTCTATTCATCATGGAGAGAAACTGACAATAAATAATTGGTAGAAGGAAATATAATTTTATTAACTTACATACAAATTTTATCATAGTAATTAAAAAGGAAAAAAAAAAAAAACAGAACAAAGTTATTATTGAAAATTTAAAGCTAAAAAGATGTTAAAACGAAATTTATTAATGTAGACCACAAAATATTAAACAACATCTTGAGCTTCATGATGGATTACTTCAAATATTTTGGCCCTACTTCTTTTTAGTTCTTTTTTTTTTTTTTTGTTGGGTCTAAGTTAAATAATACTTTCCTTATATATCAATTTCACCATTCGATTTCAAAACATATATATGATCAAAAATTTGCATATTAAATGATACACATCCCATAAACATTATTTCAATTACAAATTTTCTCAAAGAGAGAGAGAGAGAGAGAGAGAGAGAGAGAAAGGATCCCAAAGCTTTTTCATGTTGTGGGTAACGTAAAATATAAACTTTCTTGTACGTAGTATAATTACTCTTGGGCTATTATCTCATTTTGTTTTTATTAATATCTTCAATTACTTTCAATATTACATTAATCTATTAATTTTAGAAAATTTTAACTACATTTTAATTTTGTGAACATTAAAGTAGCTAGAATTTTTTCAGTTAATTCTTGGGAACATTTATATAGATTCCATAATACATCTTTCAAATTAATAGGAAAAAGTAAACAATTCAATTAAAAACAAAAAATAATGATAAAAATTAGGGGAATCGTACAATATTAACCCTTAATTTTGGAATTACAAAATATATATATATATATATAAACAGTGATATATTCATCAACAATTAATTGCTTTTCTTTTTCTTCCCAACCACTTGAAATAAATTTTTTCTTTTTAAAAAAAGAAAAATTAAAAGAAAAGGATCCACAATCACGTCACCGTCCCCATGCTCCATGTTGTTCCACGTGGTCACAATCAAGCCTGGGGAACTTTGACCGGATACTTATCAACTGAGTCAGACCACGGGTTGCCTCGCGACTCACTCATGGGAATTACCCTGAGTGCTTTCCACACTGCACTGTTACACTTGAAACCGGACCCAAAAGCAATCTGCCAGACCCGGTCTCCACCCGAAACCCGACCCTTAGCCTCGGCGTAAGCCAACTCGTACCAGAGCGAGCTACTAGACGTGTTACCAAATCGGTGCAGAGTCATCCTGGACGGTTCCATGTGCCACTCAGTGAGTTGCAGATTCTTCTGAATAGCGTCCAACACGGCTCTGCCTCCAGCATGTATACAAAAATGCTCGAAAGCAAGCTTGAAATCGGGTATATAGGGTTTAACCTTGGCTTTAAAAACCTTCTTCCGAACAAGGGTAACGAAGAACATGAACTGTTCCTTTAATGGTAGAACCATAGGACCTAGAGTGGTGATATTAGTCTTGAGTGCATCGCCAGCTACAGCCATTAGTTCTCTCGCGAGAGAAACCCCAATTGTACCTTTATCGTCTTCTTTCTGGTACACGCAGTTATAACTTTGATCATCCGAGCCTTTGTGGGTCCGAACCAGGTGTACCAGCTGATACTTGGATCGGGCTCTGTCTCGTGCCTTGTTGGACAAAAGAACAGCTGCGCCACCCATGCGAAAGATACAGTTGCAGAGCAGCATTGAGCGGTCATTACCGAAATACCAGTTTAGGGTAATGTTCTCTGTGCTCACCACAACGGCGTACGTGTTAGGGTTTGCTCTGAGGAGGTTTTTAGCGAGTTCGATGGATATGAGCCCCGCACTACAACCCATGCCACCAAGATTGTAACTCTTGATGTCTTCACGTAGCTTGTAGTGGTTGACGATCATAGCGGAGAGAGACGGGGTGGGATTGAATAAGCTGCAGTTCACGATAAGGATCCCTACGTCCTTGGGTCTGACTCCAGTTTTCTCAAAAAGCGAGTCTAGTGCTCCAAACATGACGAGCTCGGCCTCTGCTCGGGCCTCCTCCATGCAAAGATTGGGTGGTCTTGACGTTATCCCTATGGGTAAGTACGTTTCATCTCCCAAACCGGACCGGGACGATATCCTCTTTTGAAACTGAATAGTGTCGTCCGCAAATGCACCGTTCTCTTCTGTCATCTTCAAGAAGGAATCGACTGAGATTTTACATTCATCTTCTGGTTTGTAACAGGAGAAATCGACGAGGTAAACGGGTTTGGAGCGCTTGGCAAGGTAGAGGCCAAAGAGGAAGCAAAACACGAGAGAACCGGCTGCACGTGTGGCTACGTCGATGTTTCCGAGGATAACAGCGTGGTTGGACCATAGCTGTGACATCGGGTCAAGTTTTAAGCCGGTGATTCGAACCAGTGTTGATAGAGATAAGGGTAGGATGAGAGCGAACATGAGGATAGTAGCCGGGTTGCATGAGTAACCGTTATAACCCAACTTGACGTACTTGAGCTTGACGGACTGAAGGAAATCAGGCAGCCGTCGGCGGATTTTAATGACGGCAGAGGAGGAGTCAAACGCCATCTCCGCCGTCAATCTCTCCTTATCCATGATCTCTATGTCCATTTCTGTAATATAGTGACAGTGAAGAAGATTTTAGGTTTTGATAAATTTATAGACAACAGTGTGAAAGAAGCTAGCTGAACTAAATCACCATCCAACGATAAACAAACGCCAAATTCAAAGCAATCAAACCCTACACGCTTTCATAGAAAACAGTTGGTTGGGTGTGAAAGGGAAGGAGCAAATTAATAAAGAGAGATTTTAACCCAAAACCATGGGGGAAGGGGAAAGTAAATATATATGTACGCTCCAGCAAGAAATGTAGAATGATATTCTTGAAAATTAATTGGTAGGTAGTTCCTGGAAAGTATATATAGCTCAACAAACCCAAGGAATTGTGTGCTATTACTATATATAATAATTATATATAATCTTTTTTTTTTTAAATTGATTAAATTTTTAAAAGGGACCCATTAAATTTGGTTCTGATTAATAATTAAAGATTTAGTTTGGGAAATATTTGTTACATCAAAGTTGTGTTGATGCGGGGAGAGTGGCCTAATCATGTGATAAGATGGAGAGGTTTCTTCCAAGAAAGCTAACTAGTCTTTTATCCCTCTTAACATTGCATGGATAGCGCTTGTTTCCCACATGCAAACCCTTTATAATCAACAAAAATGGGTCCACGTCATGAACTTATAATTATATGAACACATACTTACCTAATTATCTCACTATATATATATATATATGTGTATATATGTTCACACTGATCACTTAATTATATCTTGGTAGCTAGCTCGCTAAGAGCTTGAATTTTTTCTTTTAGTAGGTTGATAGAAGAGATTTTTAAATATGTCCGAGATTAAATTAATTTTTTGGGATCAAAACTATTGAAGATATATTTAACATTTTATTTTCTTTAAGTAAACTATTTGTTTTCTTAATAAGAGGTTAAGTATTTTGTATGAAAAAAAGAAGATTTAAATAATTGAAAATGCATTCATGCATGTATATATACAGCTCTCTCTGACTTTGTAATTGTGTAAGGATGGGCAAGTGAGGGACTGTTGGTATATTTGTATACATATAATTGTACAGTGCAGCAATTGATCAACTACAAAAGGAAATAGAAGTATCCAAAGGGAAAGTTTTATAAAAAGTCGGTGGGGGTGGGTAGGTGACTGCCCATCAAGTAACAATTAATGAAATGGAAATAGAGTTGCCGCTAACCAAATTATTATATGAAACAGGCATATGTTTCTTTCCATTTTCATTTCTGTACACGTGGAATATTTAAGTTTAATTAGGTGAAAATTTGGTGTACTCTTCAACAACCAACGCATCCTTGTGTTATCAAACCTATTGCTTAGAATCAAGTCAATAATTAAGAATATTATGTCAATTAATATATACCCTAGTCTGTATACATGATATATTGGACATCATGTTTAGTAATTTATTAAATTTCTTAAACAGAGGTGCTTATTTTTTTTTTGTTTTGAGAGAATGAGGCCTTTATTCATATAATAATTAAATCAAGTATTAAACAAAATATAATTGTATCAAATATATTTAAAAATTCAAGTACTTTGTTAACATTTATAAATATATTTAAGTTACTAACACCTCCTTAAGGAATCGATACAACCTATTGTGGAGTGAATTAAAATGGTTCTCAACCATCTATTTTAGGAATGCCAACAAATACAAATTAGAGTATTTTGTATGTTTTCCCAACTAGTGCCATTAAGATCAAGATTAATATTGATGCATTTTATAGTGCCTTCTTCTTGGATGGGGTCAAGAAGACAGGGTTACCTTAAAAGCCACTATGCATATTTCAAAACAAATTTGGTGGAGCATAACCAATATTATTTTGGTCATGTCATGACTAATTAGATTCTCATTAATGGCAATTGTCGATTTGCTACCACTGAATATTATTGTTAATTCTTTTTGTTTCTCACCAATATCTTCTATGATCCTTTTTAACTAGACTGCTTATATGGCAATACGAGCTGTTGCTACATACTCAAGTTCAATTGATAATAAAGTTACTACACTCTACTTCTTTGATGACCATGAGTAAATACTCAATCTAAGTGAGGAAGCATATCCTAATGTATTTTTCATGTCATCAACACATCTAACCTAATAACCTTCTATATAGTCGATCAATTTTGAGTTTGTGTTAAAAGTGGTGTTTATGATGGCTGTCAAGTCAGTAACATTATTTGTATTTAAATTTAAAATTTTCAAAGTAGTGCTTCCCATGTTTTAGGAGTTTAGTATTTTTTTAATTTATCATGTATACTCATGACCTATTTTTAGGATCATGAACTTAGTAGTTAGTTACTTTTCAAATATATATAATGTAAGTTTTGAATTCAATGAAAAACTAACTTATCTTCTAAAGTTGTTTTTGTTTTTTTTTTTGCTATAACTTCACAAATAACAACAATTGGTATCAGAGCATCTCTTCTTAAGAGATTTATGAGTATTTTAGATTGATTTTCAAGTGATTGTCATGGACGCAGAAACCAGCCTCTCATCAATCACTCCTCCTACTTTTGATGGTAAAAATTATCAAATCTGGAATGTGAAGATTGAGGCCTATCTGGATGCACTAGACCTCTAAGAAGTAGTAGAAGATGATTATGAGATTCCTCTACTACTAAACAATCCCATAATAGGTCAAATAAAAAATTATAAAGAAAAAAAGACAAAGAAGTCGAAGGCAAAGGCTTGCCTATTTGCAGCAGTATAATCAATCATTTTTACTCGAGTCATGTCACTCAAATAAGCAAAAGTAATATGGGATTATCTTAAATCAGAGTATGAAGGTGATGAGAGAATCAAAGGGATGCAAGCGCTAAATTTGATCAGAGATTTTGAGCTACAGAAGATTATCAGAAACGATTAAAGAGTATTCTAACAAGCTTCTCAACATCAGTAATAAAGTGAAATTGCTCGGTTCTGATCCACCTGACTCGAGGATTGTTGAAAAACTAATAGTAATGTTACTTGAAAAATTTAAGGCTACCATTAAAATCTTAGAAAACAAAAGGAACCTGTCAAAAATATCTCATGTAGAGCTCTTAAATGCTTTATAAACACAAAAGCAAAAAAGGATCATGAGGCAAAAAGGAGCAATTGAGGGAGCCTTATCTATGAAGCATAAAGATAATATGAAAATTAAAAGAAGAAAAACAAGAAGAGAAGTACTGATAGTGAAGCAGGTGCTAACAACAGTAAAGGAAAAGGTAAAAATACTAGTAGAAATCTATCATCGTGCCATCACTGTGGCAAAGAGGGCCACCCTCCTTTACGATGTTGGAGAAGACCTTATGCAAAATCCAGTAAATGCAATCAAACCCATCATACTCAATAGCAAAACATGGAAGCACAGGTTGCTAATCAAAAGGAGGAGGACCAGCTTTTTGTTGTAACATGTTTCACAAGTTGTGAATCGATTGAAAGCTGACTTGTTGATAGTAGTTGTATAAACTACATGACCTATGACAAGAATTTTTCAGAGAATTGAGAAGTATAGAAACCACAAAGGTCAGGATTGAAAATGGAGATTACATTGCAGTCAAAGGAAAATGAGTGATTTTAATCACAAGGTGTGTTGGTACGAATTTGATTTCTGATGTACTTTATGTTCCCAACATTAACCAGAATTTACTCACTGTCAAGCAGCTAATTGAGAAAGGCTTCAAAGTGTATTTTGAAGACAATCATTACTTGATTAAAGATACAACAAATTAAGACATGTTCAAGATCAAAATGATAAAGAAAAGCTTTATGTTGGATCCTATGAAGAAAGAAGAATCAGTTTATCCAGCAAGGGAAAGTGTGACTAAAATTTGGCACAAGTGGTTTGGTCATTACCATCAAGGAATGCTCAAGCTAAATTTGAAGCAAATGATAAGGAATTTACCTGCTCTTGATAGTGATTTACCCCACTGTCAATTTGGAAAGCAACATAAATATTCATTTCTAAAATCAACCTGGAGAGCAACAAAAAAATTACAGGTGATACATACAAATCTTACAGGCCCAATAAAGACTTCCTCTCTCAATAGTAGCTTATATTACATTATATTTATTGATGATCTAACAAAAATATGGTGGATTTTCTTTTTGAAACTCAAATTGGAAGTTACTAGCTTATTCTGGACGTTTAAAGCAAGAGTATAAAATGAAAGCGGCTGTATAATCCAAAGTCTAAGGTCAGACAATAGCACTGAGTACACATCAAATCAATTTAATATTTTTTTCAATAAAGCAAGAATACAACATCAGTTGACAGAACCATACACTCTATAACAAAATGGTGTTAGTGAAAGAAAGAATCAGTTCATTATGGAAATGGCAAGATGCATGCTGCATGACAAAGATTTACTAAAGTGTTTTTGGACAGAAGCGGCAAATACAATAGTTTTTCTCCAAAATAGACTTTCAACTATAGTTATAAAAGACATGACACCATTTAAAGCATGTTTTGGTTATAAACCCACTATGAGCTTTATAAAAGTATTTATGAGTCTTTGTTTCACTTATATTCCTCAAGTGAAACATGACAAGCTAGATAGAAGATTGATACCTGGAAGTTTTGTTGGTTACAGTACCGTTTCAAAAGCTTATAAGATCTTTCATCCTCAACAACAAAGATAACCATAAGCCGATATGTATACTTTATGGAAAATGAAAAGTGGAATTGGTTCGAAAATAAGAACACTCATCCAATCTCAACTAAGATGAAGATCCATTATCCTATCCAAGAAATGGAGAAATAGCGCATAAATGAATAGGAGTACGAGTTTGTAGATGATGTTCCAATCAGAGGCACTAGTTTACTCTCTAATATTTATCAAAATTGTAATATAGTTGTATGTGAGCCACCAAGTATTGATGAAGCAAAACTGGATCAAAACTGGATGGTTGCAATAAAGGAGGAGCTGTATATGATTGAGAAAAATAATACGCGACAGCATGTTAACAAACCTCAAGATAGAAAAATCATTGGGGTCAAATGGGTTTTTGAAACAAAGCTCAATGTTAATGGCTCCATCAACAAGCACAAGGTGAGGCTTGTGGTTAAAGGTTACGCTCAGATTTTTGGAGTGGACTACTCAGACACATTTGCACCAGTGGCCAAACTAGACACCATCAGATTGATACTTGCTATTGCAACACAAAAGGGTTGAAAAGTGTACCAGTTGGATGTTAAATCAGTATTTCTAAATGATTTCTTGTAAAAAAAAATCTATGTTGAGCAACTTATATGAGTATAGACATGGATCAAGTTGGCAGAGAGGATATCTCATTACCAAGTAAGCCCATTATAAGGGAGACAACTAAAAAATTACAACAAATCTTTCAACTTTTTGTCCAAGCATAGATCAATGAGGAAGATGGGTTTGGACCCATTAAAGAAGCATAAGAAAAGAAGACAACATGACCATTAATTCAAGAATATCATAGTATATATTATTCACCCCAAGTGCAAAAAAAAAAAAATAAATAAACAAGAAAAAAGAAAATTTCTGCAAGACATAAAAAAAGAAAATTCTCATATAATTTTATTTCCTAATAATGTAGAAAATCTTCACAATTAAAGATCAACCAAGAGAGAAAATTGCTCCTAAATTGCAAGCTATCTTGAGAAAGAAGTAAACTCCTTAAATGCTAAATCTCACGAAAAAGAAAAATATTTTAGAAAGAGAAAAATATTTTGGCAAAATCTCTTCCCTTAAATCAATCACAATTAATTAAGATATTACCTATTTAAAAAGTTTTCTTCATAAGGAAATCATATTTATCATATTTTAGTTGTAATTTTTGCTATTTTTTTTTATTCTAGTCTGGATTTAATTTTCTATTTAATTTCTACTATTATTAGGAAATTATTTTTTTTCTTATTATTCACATAGCCTACACTATAAATAAGCATTTAATTTAGAGTTGTAATTTAATTCAAAAATTTTAATTTATTAATAAAATTTAGGTATTTTTGTTTTAAGCTTTCAAGAGTGAATTGGTGAATTTTCGACCGACTTGTTGTGATAAGAACTGGGATCACTTATCGAGATAAGTCTCATGACATATTTTCAATTCTAGTTCTTTATTTCTTTCCCAATTATCTTGGTTTTTACTCCCATGTTAGGTGCGGGTCAAGTAGGGAGGGTTTGCTAAGAATTTTGGATTTTTGATTATTGATGTATATGCAGAGTTTTGGATTCCATTGTTGATCTTGGGTTCTGCATCAGTTGGTATCGGAGTGTACGTTTTTTATTATTGATGTATATGCAGAGTTTTGGATTCCATTGTTGATCTTGGGTTCTGCATCAGTTGGTATCAGAGTTTACACTCCGATAAATCTATTGTCTTTCTTATTTATTATTTATATTTATTTTCTTACATAAAATTAGTACTTGTTACATAAAGTGCTAATTCATTTAGTTTGTTTTCAATAATTTTTTTTCGATGTTATTATAATTAAAAAAAATAGAGAGAGAGATTCTTAAAAAAAAAAAACAGAATCTGTGAAAAAAAACAAAGCAGTAAAAAAAAACAATAGAAAGAGAGGTGTGTGATGTTGGATTTTTTCTAATATGTGCGCTTAATGTGGGTTTTGATATGCATATCAAACTATCAATTTAATTAATTTCTTTAAAAGTAATCAAATATGGTTAAACAGTATTGTGTCTTAATGTATCGGATTTAAGTACGAGTGAAATGATAATTACAAAAATTTGTCGATATAAAATACGGTTATGGTCCATGAATAACAAAGTTACCATTCTTATTTTTCTGAAATTCCGTCACCAGAAAAAATTAATTTTGAGGCATCATGTAGATTCAGAAGATTTTACTACCGGATGTGAATAATTCTTCTGCGATAGATTCAATTACGCTTTTATTTATATTTTTCATTAATTCAGTACGAGATTGTGTGTTTAGTTTTTATAGATCAACAATTTTGAAATGTATTTTTTATTCCAATAATTGATATTAGAGCAATTCTCATATTAGATTTTTTAGAATTTTTTTTATTTTACAATTTTAGATTTTGGATTCAGAATTTTGGATTTTGAATTTTATTTTTTATTTGGCTGAATTCATATATATATATATATATATGCAAAAATATATGCAAAATAAATAGATGTATGTATATATATATAAGATTAGAAATATATATATGAATATTAGAAATATATATATATATATATGCAGAAGATTAAAATATATATATATGCAGAAGATTAAAAAATATATATGTATATATATGCAGAAATTTAGAATTATATATATATATTAAGGACGTATATATATTTATATATATAAAGCAGAAAACAAGAAGAAAAGCAGTGACTGACCGCTGCTGCATAAAGAAGAAAGTCCAGCGGTCACACGACTGTTCGATAGTCGTTCGATTATCGAATCTCGCGCGTAACGGCTGGAAATTTCCAGTCGTTACTGTAGCAATTAATTTCCAGCCATTACAGGCTGCATGGAGAGAGAAAAATACAGGAAAAAATTAAGTTTTGGGCTTATTGAGTTTTATTTTTTGTGTTTAAAATTTTTTAAGTTATGTGGGCTTGATCCACAAGAATAAAAAGAAAGGAAAAAAAGAAGGAAATGGACAAGCTCAATCAGCTAAGCCAAAGGCCAGACGGGTTTGGACTGGGCCAACCCAACCTAGACCCAATCCAGTCTAGGACCCGACCCGGTCAATGGTCAATGGTTGGTCGATCAATGATCAACGGCCAATGTTGACTTTGACCGATCAACGGTTAGCTTTTGACCCAAAAAAAATTTAAAGGTATTTATGGCAATTTTGTGGTTAATTTTCTTCATAATTCAGTTTTTATTTTAATTTTCAATTTTAATATTAGTTTGTGCATTATACATACTAAAATAAATTAATTTTCATAACATGCTACCAAAGTGACATCTTTTGTGAATAATTTATTTATTTTATAATATATATAGTTGTATGAGTATAATTTATGTGAATATTAATTAACTCAAAGGAATGTTAATATTTAATACTATTTTATTCTATTTTTATAGTAATGAATACGTGACAATTATTCAGTATAACATGTGAACTTTAAATCAGCTTAAAAAAAAGTTTATTATTTGATGTGTTTCTACTATTCGTATTTAATTACTATTTTAGGATACCACTTATAAGTTAATATTTTGTCTAAAGATAGAGTGTTCGGTATCTTGATATGAGAATATATCTTTATTTAAAATTCATTATTAAATTTTATGATTTACAGTTTTATGTGAGTATTCATTAATTTATTTATTTTTTGTATGTTCTCTGTTCAGCTTCCTTTTCTACTAGAAGTATCACCATGAATGTAAATTCTATCTCGATGTTGAACAACACAAACTTCAAGCAATGAAAGAACAGTGTTCGACTTGTATTTGGAGTTATGGGTTTGGATTGGGCTTTACAGATTGATCAACCTGATCTGATTACTCCTAACAGTATCTCTGAGAAAAAGAAAGAGTTTGAAAGATGGGATCGGTCAAATTGTATGAGTATATTGGTTATAGAAAAAGACATTCTAGTGATTTTTCGGGGCACTGTATCCGATGAGATCACAACAGCTAGAGATTTTCTTCATTCTCTAGAATAACATTTCACCATAAATTATAAGACTGATATATGTACACTTTTGTCGACTCTTGTTTCCATGAGGTATAAGGAAAACAGAAACATTAAAAAGCACATAATGGAGATGCCACATGTGTATGCAAAGCTTAAGGTACTTAGAGTGGAATTATCAGAAGAAGTACTTATGTACTTTATTTTGATTTCTCTTCCACCGTCGTTTAATCATTTTAAGGTGATATACAAATGTCAGAAAGAATTATAGAATCTAAATGAGTTCATTTCGCAATGACATCAAAGGATAAGAAGAATAAGTAAATCTGTTGCGGTTCTAGCACAATATAAGAAGCAACAAAAGGTTCAGACCGAAAATATTTTTTTCTTCTGTAAAGCTACGGGACACCAGAAGAAACAATGCACTAACTATCATGCGTGGTGCACAAAGAAAGGTATACTTCTTAATTTTGTTTGTTCTGAGGTTAATTTAACTTATGTACCTATACGCACCTGATGGATAGATTCTGGTGCCACAACTCACATCAGTGTGTCTATGCAGGGTTGCTTCTATTGTTGCAAGCCAAGTGATGGTGTTAGATTTATTTATGTTGGTGATGGCAAACGAGTCAAGGTGGAAGCAATTGGCAAATTTAGACTATTGTTAAGAATCAGATTTTATTTGGACTTAGAATAGACTTTTATTATACTATCATTTAGATGGAATGTGATTTTTGTTTCTGTATTGGATAAATTTGGTTATTTATGTTTATTTAGAAATGAAAAATTTAGTCTTTTTCTTAATTCAAATTTGGTTGGTTCTAATTCTTTATCAACGCATGATAATCTTTATTTACTTAATACAATTGCTTCGTATAATGAATTCTTATATGTTGGTAGAAGAAGTGTAAAGAAAAAATTAACCAATGAGAATTCTGCTTCATTATGGCACAAGAGATTAGGTCACATCTCTCAAAGGAGAATTGAGAGACTTGTGTCAGAAAGAATTCTAGATCCCCTTGATTTTACAGATTTTGACACGTGTCCATTATATCAAGGAAAAACAGAGAAACATTAAGAGATTATGTGTTAATAGGGCTATGGACGTATTGTAAATCATTTATACAAATATTTGTGGATCGTTTCTTACGATTTTTTTGGAATGGTCAACAATATTTCATAACGTTCATACATGATTATTTCATATATGGCTACCTATATCTCATTCATAAGAAGTCCTAGTCTCTAGATGTGTTCAAGAGTTTTAAAGCATAAGTTAAAAACCAACTCAACAAAAGGATTAAGGCTATTAGATTTTATCGTTGTGGTGAATACTATGGTAAATTTGACGGATCAGGAGAACAACGTCCAAGGATGTTTGTTCGATTCCTAGAGGAATGTGGTATCATCCCACAGTACACCATGGCAAGTTCTCCTAGCATGAATGGTGTAACTGAAACCCAAAACAGAACACTTAAGGATATGGTGAGGAGTATGACTAGTCATTCTACCTACCTGAATCCCTCTAGGGAGAAGCATTAAAGACTATAACATATTTACTCAATAAAAAAGGTCTAATTAAATCAACTACAAATACCCCTCATGTACTTTGGACGGGCAAGAAGCCTAGTTTGAGATATTTTCGTATTTGAGGATGTCCAGCTGAGGCTAGGCCTTATAGGCCACATGAAAAGAAACTGGACTCTAGAATAGTTAATTTCTATTTTGTTGGCTATTTTGAGCGATTCAGGGGTTATAAGTTTTATGATCTCACTGCTAAGATAATTTTTGAGATGGAAAATGTCCAATTCTTTGAGAATGGTGAGTTTACAGGGAGAGAAAAAGTTCGAGAACTTGTCTTTGAAAATGAATAGGTCGATATTCCTATTCAATCAGTTGCTCTTGACAATGATCAAGATCAGGTTCTTATACCTAGCATTGTTCAAGAAGTAACTCCAGATCAAAATAATGTCATAGTATCTCTCATTCATGTTCAAGAAACTGTTCTTAAAGCACAAACTTTACACCCTTAAGAACTTATATAATTAAATAAATTCACTAGAGAGAGAAAAAATGTAATTCCAAATGGTTATATTATATATATATAAGAACATGAGTTTGACATATGTACGGTGGAAGATGATCCTATCAACTTTCGTCAAGTCATAAAAAGTTCTAACTCTCAAAAGTGGATTGATGCCATGAATGAAGAGATAAAGTCCATGAAGGACAATGATATTTGGGATCTTGTCCTATTGTCTAAGGATGTGAAACTCATTGGTTACAAATAGATATTTAAAACTAAGAGGGATTCGAAAGATAATGTGGAGAGGTACAAGGCCCATCTTGTCATTAAGGACTTTACACAGAAAGAAAACATCGATTATGAAGAGACTTTCTCTCTGGTTTCGTCAAAAGACTCTTTCAGGACTATAATGGCTTTAGTGGCACATTTTAATCTTGAGTTACATCAGATGGATGTTAAGACAACATTTCTCAATGGTGACATTGATGAGACAATTTATATGGTGCAACTAGAAAAATTTATGTTTGAACATGCACAGCAAATGGTTTACAAACTAAAAAATCCATCTATGAATTTAAGCAAGCTTCCCATCAATAGTATCACAAATTTTATCAAGTCGTCATCTCGTTTGGTTTTGAAATGAATTTAGTGAAAGATTGTGTATATCGCAAGTTTAGTGGGAGCAAGTATATTTTTCTAGTTTTATATCTTGATGACATACTGTTTGCCAATATTTTTCTAGTTTTATATCTTGATATAAGTTTATTGTGCGAAATTAAAAGATTTTTATAAAGAAAATTGATATGAAAGATCTTAGGAACGCCTCTTTTGTATTAGGGATCCAGATACACTGGAATCACTATTGGGATATTGTTGGATTATCACAAAAGAATTATATGAAAAAGATTCTTAAAAGGTTTAACATGCAGAATTGTAAACTAGGTGACTCCGCTATGTCTAAAGCAAGCAGGTTTACTCTAAATCAATGCCCTAAAAATGATTTAGAGACTACAGAGATGCAAAAAATTCCTTATGTTTCAGCTATAGTGAGTCTTATATATGCACAGGTTTGTATACGTTCAGATATTGCGTATATTATTGGGATATTAGGTAGATATTTAAACAATCCAGGAATGAATCATTAAAAAACAATCAAACGTGTCATACAGTATTTATAGAGAATAAAAGGTTAAATACTCATATACAGGAGGTCAGATCACTTAGAGATCATTAGTTATTATGATTATAATTTTGTTGGATGTCAAGACAGCAGAAAATCTATATAAAACTATATTTACTTGCTTGTTGGAGGAGCTATTTCCTGGAAGAGTGTCAAACAAACACTTGTACCCTCTTCTACTATGGCAGCAGAGTTTGTAACTTGTTATGAGGTATCCAATAATGGAATATGGCTGCGAATTTTTATCAATGTGCTGCATATTGTTGATGGAATAGAAAGACCATTAAAAATATTTTGTAACAATAAGTATGCAGTTATATATTTCAAAAATAATAGGAGCTCGACGAAGTCAAAGCATAGAGATATCAACTTCCTCATTATTAAAGAAAGAGTTCAAAGTAAGCAGATATCGATAGAGCATATTGAAACAAACTTCGTGATTGCAGATCTACTCACTAAGGTATTACTACCTAAGGTCTTTTATGACCACACTACTCATATGGATATTATATCCCTAGATGATGTGTAGTTTCAGTATGAGTCTTGTACCATAGTTGTATTTATTTTATAAGACATGTCATAAACTTTGTACTTTATTTTTGTTTATGTATATATATAGTTTCATTCTAGCTTTTGTGTTTTGGTTTTGTTTATATATATTATCTTTAAGTTTTCTTACTATTGATCTCACTAAGGTTAAGGTAGGACCAATTAGAAATAGGCATGCTTAGATCACATAGCATGTAATTTCCATGCTGCTCATCCATGTTTGATCCATGTCATTCGGTTATACTGATATACGTGACCATTGATGGGTTTAGTTATGTTAGTTGTAGTGAAGGCCTCTTTGATCTTATGTCTTTGTGATCGATGAACGAGATTATTTGGTGATGCATTCAAGTATTGATAGCACAGTTCTGAATACTCCTATGGTTATTTAACGCATAGTTAAGGTTTAACATAAAGCCCAAGTGGGAGATTATTGGATTTTTTTTTTACATGTGGACTTAATGTGGGACTTGGTATGCATATTATGCTATCAATTTAATGGACTTATTTAAAAGTGATCAAATATGGATAAACAATATTGGGTCTTAATGCATTGAGTTTAAGTATGGGCTTGTAATGTGCATATACCATTTTTGTAATATTCTCATTTTACGATGAGCAAAATAGAAATTACAAAAGTTTGTCGATATAAAAGCGGTTATGGTCCCCGGATCACAAGGTTATCATTCTTATTTTTCTAAAATTCCATCACCAAAAAAATTAATTTTGAGACATCATGCTGATTCGGAAGATTTTACTACCGAATGCAAACAATTCTTTTGCGATGGATCTAGGTATTCTTCCGCTTACATTTCTCATTAATTCAGTATGAGGTTGTGTGTTTAGTTTTTATAGATCTACAGATTTGAAAAGTATTTTTTATTTTAACATGTGACTCCTTGGTTCTTTTTACAACATTACATTCAATATTCTGCATTAGCATCTACATCACATAAACTCAAGTGAGTCATAGAGCACAGCCATCATTGGAGTAGAATAATCAAGTATAACATTTTGTTTATATCTATAGGGATTAATCGGATCCTTGATTCTTTAAGTCTATAATTGTATTTTTCTACTCTTAGTTTCACTCTTTCTTAAGTTCTATTATACATTTAAATGGTTAATTGCATCCTAACTACTTAACTATAAGCATAAGAGCATCACATATTCTTCTTTTATGTGCTTACTTATGAACTTTTAAAGAATAAGATCCATTTTTAGGATTCTTTGCAGAGTCTTAAAAGACAACCTTGCTTGCCTTGATTTAAGAGATCCAATTCCAACACTCAACTTGACGGAAAAAGACATGAGAGGTAAACATGAGTGATTGAAAGGGAGTGATTTCTTTTTTCATTAACAACTTTTTGCAGATATGTCACAGCTTAGTGAAACTAACCGACCTATGACCTTAGAAGAATGCATGGAGGCTAGGATAGATGACATGTACAATAAAGTAAGCTTAGTCATTGAAGGTGTAGCAACAAGAATGGATGAGAGAGATGGAGGAAGGAACCATAGTCATCCCAGACACCGACACCGCAAGGATAATGATGAGCCACATAGCAACAATAGTGAAGTCAGTAGAAGAGAAATTCGGAGAAGATCATGACATCAGATCCATCAAGATACAAATACCCTCGTTCAAAGGAAGGAATGATGCAGAAACCTATCTGGAGTGGGAACAAAAGCTAGAGTTGATTTTTGACTGCCACAACTACAGTGAAACCAAGAAAGTAAAGCTAGCAACAATCGAGTTCACAAATTATGCACTTGTTTGGTGGGATCAAGTGACCGCCCTCAGGAGAAGAAATGGAGACCAACCTATATCTACTTGAAGAGAGATGAAGTCTATTATGAGAAAGAGATTTGTCTCATCTTATTATGACAAAGAATTGCACCAAAAGCTCCAAAGATTGACCTAAGGATCCCTCTCGGTGGAAGGTTACCACAAGGAGATAGAGATGGCAATGATCAAGGCTAGAGTTTATGAGAGCCTAGAAGCCACTATTGCTAGATTTCTGAGTGGTCTGAACAAGGAGATTGTCAATGCTATGGAACTGCATCACTACATAGATCTCGATGAGATGGTACACATGGCTATGAAAATTGAAAAACATTTAAAGTATAGAGGTTCCTTCAGAAGTAATTCTCATCTACCTCTCAATTTAGTTCCAAATGGCCTAAAAAGGAAGAAAGAAATAAACTTGAAGAAATGATGGACAAGCCCAACTCTAGTGAATCTAAAGGTAACATTAAACCACCTATTGCTACTTAAAGACCAAGTTCTATTAAGTTTTTTAAGTGCCTTGGAGTTGGACATATTGCGTCACAATGCCCTAAAAAAAATCTCATGTTACTGTGAGACAATGGCGAGATAGAGACTACTAGTGAGTACAACAGTGATGATGATAGTAGAACCTCATTAGATGATTGCGAAGATAATTTACCAGTCCTAGTACAGGATGAGATATTAGTTGTTCAGAGAGCCCTAAATATACAATCTAAAGAGACAGACAATAATCAAAGAGAGAATATCTTTTACACCAGATGTCATATGAATGAAAAGTATGCAGTCTGATCATAGACGGAGGCAGTTGTGCTAATGTCATCAATATTTTGTTAGTTGATAACTTAGGGTTATTTTGTACTAAACACCCTAACCCTTATAAACTACGTTGGCTCAATGAGTGTGGAGAAGGCAAGGTACACAAGCAAGTCAAGATTCCCCTCTTCATAAGTAAGTATAAAGATGAGGTATACTATGATGTCATTCCCATGCATGCCAATCATGTCCTACTTGAATGACCATGGCAGTATGATAGACAAGTACATCACGGCGGGTTCAAGAATCAATACTCTTTACGTCTAGATGGCCTAAAACATATTTTGACACCTCTATCTCCAAAAGATGTCTATGTTTATCAAATTAAAATCAAGAAATCCTTTAAAGAATATTAAAAAAAAAAGGTTGAAAAGAAAAAGAATGGCCCACTAGGAGAAAAAGAGGTTGACAAAAATAAAGAAAGCCCACTGAGCATTAAAGAGGCCCAAAAGAAAAATAAAAAATGCCCAACGAGAGTAAGTGAGAGAGAGAAAAGAAAAGAATATTTATATGTGAGGGAGAGAAAAGTGAGGAGGGCGATCTATGAGAAGCAAATCTTAATTGTACTTTGGTACAAAGAAGCTTATCTAACTTTTTCTTACCTTGACACTTCATTATGTAGTTCTGTTTTCTCTCTTTTATAGGAATATGAAGATGTGTTCTCGAAAGAGATTTCGGATGGTCTACCACCTTTATGAGGGATTGAACATCATATTGACTTTATCTCTCGAGCTTTAATTCCTAACCGTCCAGCCTATCGAAGTAATCCTGAGGAGACAAAGGAACTTCAGCTGTAAGTGGAGGAGTTGTTAGGTAAGGGACATTTAAGAGAAAGTTTGAACTCTTATGCTGTTCTAGTATTACTTGTGCCTAAGAAAGATGGCTCTTGGAGGATGTGTGTGGATTGTCGACCCGTCAATAAAATTATGATAAAGTATAGACACATTCTCCCTAGGTTAGATGATATGTTGGATAAATTGAGTGGATCTACTATTTTCACTAAGATAAATTTAAGAGTGGTTACCACCAAATCAGGATGAAACCTGGAGATGAGTGGAAAACTGCATTTAAAACTAAGTATGGGTTGTATGAGTGGCTAGTAATGCCTTTTGGGTTATCAAATGCCCCTAGCACCTTCATCAGACTTATGAATTATGTTTTATGACCTTTTCTAGGTATATTTGTGGTATTTTACTTTGATGACATCCTGATTTACAGTAAGTCTTTAGATGATCACCTTCAACATATCTGATCTGTCCTTGAGGTCCTTAGGAAAGGACAGTTGTATGTGAATGCCAAGAAGTGTAACTTCTGCAGTGAAAAATTAATTTTTTTGAGGATTTATAGTTAGTTGCACAGTGCATTGAGGTGGATGAAGATAAGGTGAAAATAATCATAGAATGGCCTACTCCGACATTAGCCAGCAAGGTAAAGAGTTTTCATGATTTAGCGAGCTTCTACCACAAGTTTGTTAGAGATTTTAGTTCCATAGCCACACCATTGAATGAATTGGTAAAAAAAATGTAAAATTTATATGGACTGAAAAACAAGAGCATGTTTTTACTTTATTGAAAGATAAATTATGTTCTGCACGTATTTTAGCTTTACCTGACTTTAACAAAACTTTTGAGCTTGAATGTGATGCTTCAAGTATTGGTATAGGAGCAGTTCTAATGTAGGAAGGGCGTCCCGTGGCTTATTTTAGTGAGAAACTTAGTGGCGCGCCGTTGAACTACTCAACCCATGATAAGGAGTTATATGCCTTAGTGAGAGCATTAGAGGTATGGCAACACTATTTATTATCAAAGGAGTTCATGATCCATACAGACCATGAATCCCTAAAACATCTGAAAGGTTAAAGTAAACTCAACCCTCATCACAGTAAGTGGGTCGAGTTCATAAAATCTTTCTTCTATGTAATCAAGTATAAACAAAGTAAGATAATATTATAACTGATACATTATCTCGTAAGTTTGCTTTGATTTCTACACTTAGCTCTAAGTTGTTAGGATTTGAACATATTAAAGAGATGTATGCTAATGATAAAGAGTTTTTCACTGTTTATCATACATGTAAGCATTCTACATTCCAGAAATTTTATAAGCATTATGGTTTCCTCCTTAGGGATGATAAGTTATGTGTGCCTAACTATTCACTCAAGGAATTACTAGTGCGTGAGGTTCATAGTAGGGGATTAATGGGACATTTTGGGGTAGCTAAAACTCTATATATATTAAATGAGCATTTTTATTGACCTAACATGAGAAAAGATGTTAAACGCATTTATAGTAAGTGCATTGCATGTAAGCAGGCCAAATCTAGGGTTCTACGTCATCGATTATATACACCTTTACATGTGTCTACAGCATCTTGGATAGATATATTTATAGATTTTGTATTATGATTTACTAGGACCATGAGAGGCAGTGATAGCATATTTATCATCGTTGATAGATTTAGTAAGATCACACACTTCATTGCATGCCATAAGACTGATGATGCAACCAATATCATAAATTTATTTTTTAAGGATGTTATGAGACTTCATGATATTCCTAAGATAATTGTGAGTGATAGGGATATGAAATTCCTTAGTCACTTTTAGAGAGTTCTGTGGGTAAATTAGGAACTAAGTTGTTATTCTCTACTGCATGTCACCTCCAAACTGATGGTTATACTGAGGTCGTTAATAGGACCTTAGGATCCTTGTTGAGAGGTATAGTTGGCCGAAACTTGAAAACATGGGAGGATTATTTGCCTGTGATAGAATTTGCATATAATAGGAGCATTCATAAATGTACAAGGTTATCACTTTTTGAGATTGTTTACGATTTTAATTTTTTAACTCCATTGGACCTCATGCCTTTACTTTGGTAGGAAATTCAGGATACCAATGGTCAGCGAAGAGAAAAACTTGTTAAAACCATACATGAAAAGGCTAAGCAGCATATCCAGAAGAAAAATGAATCCTATGCATGACATGCCAACAAAGGAAGAAAACGAGTAGTGTTCCAACTCGACGATTAGGTATGGGTTCATATGTGAAAGGAAAGATTTTTTAATCAGCAAAAATCTAAGTTGGACCCCCGAGGAGATGGACCTTTTCAAGTTCTAGAGGGTATCAATGATAATGCCTACTATTAGAAAATATTAGGACTAACCTTAATATGGAAGCAATAGGATAAAATAATTGATTTTCTGCCCACAAAGAACAATTGTTGATGCCCTTTGTTTTCTCTTAGATACTACTAGAGTTCCGGGTAATCTTCATAACCCAAAACCCAAGTTTGCTTATGATTTAACTTAACATGAGAGAGATAATGGTAATATATTTTTTCTGAATGTTATCTATTTTCTTCAATTAAATAGAAATAATTTTTTTCTTCCTTATATACTCACCAAGAGTCATCTCTTTTACAAAAAGAGTTTTTATTTTATAAATTTACGAAGGGTTATGTCTTTTTATAATGAGTATTGTGAACATTTCTAGTTTTATACAACATTTCCCACTCGGTCACACAAGCTACATTAACCACAATATACTACCACATCGTTATATCTCTCACGCTTCATACAGGATATGGGGTGTGCAATTAAAAGGCAATAAGTAGTGTTATATTAAGTCATCATATAACTAATATAACACTTTCATATTTATAATACTCCAGATCATTTGAACATCATCATTAGTATACACTATCCCTCTATGCTATAATTAAATTACTTAGATATACAAAATATAACTGCTCGGATTTATGTGATGGTGTCAGAAAGATTCTTCCTTAGACACTTATAACAATCCATCTCAACTTGACTATTTTCTTAACATGCTCCGCTGGACCGTATAAGTCGTGGCCCTTAGAAACATATTAAAGTAGCAACATCAAATCTTGACTTCATGTGATAACTCTAAGTCAAAGGTATCATACAAGGAGGACCCAAGAGTCCATAGGTTTCACACAGTGATAAAGTAGGAAATTATTTTATCACTCCCTATATCGGTCATCATATAACACATACAGCATGATATGTATGTCACAACATAGCTCCCACTAAGTTGGGCATGTCACTCTTCTATGTCGTGCGAATCACAAGTCCAGATACTACTCAAGTATCTAACTCGAGCCACTTGATCAACATAGTCAATGTATGACCTGATACTCAATATTCAGCTCTAAGACTTTAGTATTAAATCGGATATATTTCATATTTGACTCTATAAAGTCTCATCTTAGAATACTAAAGCGACTATAAAATTTTAATATTTTGTCATTAATACAACACAAGTATAAAGACAGTCCATATTGCACATACTTAATGCCAATATGATTTAGTCTTATCCTACCTACTACTCAAGCATTAGGAAGCTCACCCGTGTGATAAGGTCGATCATAAATCCTGGTGACATTATTATGTGCCTAATCATGCAATTATATTCATGAACATTTTATAAGAAAATAAAAACTTTTATTTCATTAATGATCAATACACAAAAACATATGTCCATTATATATCAAATCCCACTTGAAAATTAAAGCCTACACAAACCTAAACTCTTCACATGACCCCAAAAAGCATCTCTAGGTATAGGCTTAGTCAAAGGATCAACAACCATTTTACTAATGGATATATACTTAATAACAACTTCTCTTTTTTTTATGGCACCTCGAACAAAGTGATAATGCCTCTTAATATGCTTGGTTTTTCTATGGAATTTCATATCCCAAACATATTAGATAGCAGCAATATTGTCATAATGCATTTCTACAGGTTCATCAACTTTGGGGGTGATATTGAGATCCTATAAAAAGCTTCTCAACCAAATTGTCTCTTGTACATCAAGACAACTAGCAACATACTCTGCTTCCATTATAGATAAAGCAATGTAGTCTTACTTTTTACTACACCAAGATATGGCACCACCACTAAGGATAAAAACATATCCTAAGGTCGATTTAGACTCATCCCAGTCGCCACCCCAGTCTGCATCTACATATCCTTCAACCTTAAGTCTGCTCCTTGATAACAGAGGACTAGGTCACTTGTACCACCAAGGTCGTGCAAGATTCTCTTGACAGTTTGCCAATAAGCAAGTCCAAAATTGCTTTGATAACAACTTACCAAATCAACTGCAAAATAAATGTTCGGCTGTGTACACAACATGACATACATCAAACTATCTATTGCACTAGCATAAGGAATGTTGCTCATTTTCTTTTTCTCTTCATCTATCTTTAAGCACTGCTCAAGACTTAAGGTTAGACCTTTTTCAACAGGAGTGCCAACGGGTTTGGAGTAATGCATCCGAAATCGTTCTAAGACTTTATTAATATATGCTTCTTGGTACAGTCCTAAAAGCTTCTTGGGACAGTCTCTCATTATTTCCACACCAAGGATAAACCTGGCTTCACCCATGTCTTTCATTTCAAAAACATAGGATAACCACTACTTAGTGGCATTAATCATCTCCATGTTGTTTCTAGCTAATGGTATGTCATCAACGTATAAGGAGAGAAACATAATCCCTCCCATTGTTTTCTTGACATACACACAATGGTCTTTATCTATCATGGACAAGCCAAACAAAGTAATGGATTCATAGAATTTGAAATACCATTATCTGAAAGACTGCTTGAGAACATATATGGATCTTTTAAGACGATAAACTTTATTTTTTTGACCTTTTCAGACAAACCCAATAGGTTTATCTATATATATTTCTTCCTTAAATGTACCATTGAGGAAAGCAGTTTTAACATCCATTTAAAATAACTCCAAGTCCAAATGGGCAACCAAGGCTAGAAGGAGGCGAATAGAGCCAAACCTTACCACATGAAAAAAATCTCTTCATAGTCTATACCCTCAATTCGGGTAAAATCTTTTGCCACTAGTCAGCCCTTAAACTTTTCAATTGATCTATTTGCTCCACGTTTTATCTTGAAAACTCACTTGTTTCCAATTGACTTACGTCGAGGCAGGAGATTAACTGGTTCCTAAACTTTATTTCTTGTCATTGAGTCCATCTCATCCCTCATGGCATCAATCCATTCTTTACTATTTGGTGAATTCACAGCCTCTTTAAACGATGTGGGTTCCTCAATTTCTAAATGAGTACATAAGAAAATTTCTCCTTCGATTTAAAAATATCATCGAGAAATTTTTCCACATTCACTCTTTCGGATTTTAGTCCCTTCATCATCTGGCTGACTAGATGATAAATCTTTTTCACTGTCCCTTGGCATTAGATTTGGAACTTAAAAATTAAGCTCATGTTCCAAGCTTGGATTTTGAGGACTAACCCCATGTTTCAATGGATTATCATTTGTAGGCAAGTTTTCACATTTAAAATAGTAGGATCACTCCCATTATCTCTTTCATTTAGTAGAATGTCACTATCCTTGGTGACTTGGTAGGTTTTCAATACCTCCCTTTCACCAATAGATAGTTGTATGTCCTCTTGTAACTCATACAGTTCATAATTCTCTTTTATTTTACCAATGCTTGGGAACTCATCCTTAAGAAAATCAACATTGTGGGAGTCTATTTTAGTCATGCCACCCTTTGGGTGTTCTCCAAATATTACATATGCTTTTAAATATTCAGAATATCTAATGAACACCATCTTAGTTGCTTTTGGATCTAGTTTTTTGTGCTTGTGGGTTGGATTATGCACATAGTCTGTTAACCCACAAGGACGTAAATGATCCAAAATGAGTTTCTTGTCGTTCTATAACTCATATGAAGTGACGGGTACACTTTTACTTGGTACATGGTTAATGATGTAAGTTGTCATAAACAATGCATCTCCCCAGAAATTATTAAAAAAGTTGGCATGTGCCATCATCGATCTAACCATGTCTAGTAATGTACGATTCTTTTGCTCTGCAACACTATTTTGTTGCGGAGTATGGAAAATTGTAAGTTTCCTACGTATACCCTTTCTCACACTATTCTTTGAGCATATCAGAAAGGTATTCACGACCATGATCGATTCAAAGAGTCTTTACTCTTTGATCCATTTAATTTTTTACTTCTACTCTAAAACGTTTAAATATATCTAACAGTTCATAACAGTGAGAAATTAGATACACATATCCATATCATGAATAGTCATCTATAAAAATAAGAAAGTATATGGCACCATGACGTACTTTGATATTTAAAGGTCCACAAATATTAGAATGGATTAATTCTAAAGGACTTGACGCCCTTGAAACCTTACCAAAAGGCTTCTTACTCGCTTTACTGGCTAAGCATGACTCATATTTAGGTAACTTAACCTTATTAAGTCAATTTAAAAGACATTTTTTAGCCAGTCTACTCATTTGGTCTTGGCCAATATGGCCAAGTCTAGCGTGCCACTTAACAGATTCAGAATCACAATCAAAGTGAGAAACATAAGCAAACATAGAATTATTATATATATTATCTTCCAAGTCAAGAACAAAGAAATTATCTCTTAAAGACCCATGACCAAATACAACGTCATGATATAAAATGTCTGAAGTACCAGGCTTAAAGTTAAAAGAGAAACTCAATCTCAATAAGAAAATAACTGAAGGTAAACAACATCGCACCCCGGGTACATAGAGAGTATCATAAAGGAGTAAAGTATTTCCTCCATGTAGTTTGAGTTAGTATGTTCTGATTCCAAGGACATCCTCTTCGTTGTCATTGCCTAATACAATAGTTTGCGAACCCACTAGGACACAATGATAGTCCACGAATCCAGCTCGATCTTAAACTACATGTTTGTTTACTCCCATGTGTACAATCGAATTAGGAAAAGAATTAGCAACTAATGCATGGGAACAAACAAATAAATCAAGAGGCAAAATAAAGAAAGGTACCTTATTCGGCTCGAAACAATCATGAGTGAAATGAACCATGTTGCCACAGTTGTAGCACTTCATATGCGCTACATTTTTCTCTCTATGGCCATTAACCTTATGTTGTTTGGCCACACCACCTTTAGGTCCATTTGCTTGGAATGGGCGCTGAACTTTCTTAAATATTTTGGCACGATTAGGTTTTTTTCCCTTGGGTCTGACCCCCTGGGCAACAAGTGTCATATTGGACGGATTAAGTGCCTTTTGATGCTCAACTTCTATCTCAATGTGCCTAGTAATTTCAGAGAAAGTATTAATGTGTTCACTATGAACCATCAGGAGTTTAAACTTTTTCCAACATTCAGGTTCATCTAAAAGTAAACGATTCACATTCAGAACTACTCTTGATCTCTTATGTCACGCCCTCCAACCTTAAGGCCACGAACTATAGCACTCATGACACGTAAGTGTTCAGATATACTGTGCTTTGGATCCATTTCATATTTCATCCACTTTAAATCGAAGGCACGGAGCCTTATAGCGGATATCTGGCCATAAGTGACCTTAAGCTTGTCGCACATGTCTTTAGCCGTGGAACAACTCTCAAACTCTCCAATGAGATTGTTATACATGCAATATAAGATAGTATAGCACGCAGAACAATCCTTCTTGGACCATTTCTAGTATGCAGCTAGATCCTCATTGTACCAATCACTACCAATAATTTTTTGGTTCAGGTACAATAGTGGTCAAGGTTTCCAAAATCTCGCGATCATTAAGAAGATACTGAATCTTTCTATATCATATATCATAATTTATCTCATCCAACTTCTCGTTGGTAGACAAATCAATAATCATGTTCTTGGTTGTCATTTCTACAAGTATATAAAAAATAAAATGAACATTAGACACGAATTTTATAATTAAATTATCAAAATTTTATTATTTATATCACATGTTCGAAAATTTCGCTAGGCTCATAACTATCACATATGATACACGGAATACTATTAATTTAATTATTGTAACAAAAAAAATTAAATAGAACATATCCATATAACCCTTTAATTTTGCCAAACTAATTAGCGTAAAAAAATATCACATAAATATATGTAGTTATCTTAACTTAACAAAAAAAATACATAACTAACTAATATACATAAACTAATTAATATACATTAGTACAGTGATGATTAAAACAACATTACAAAATACTAATATGACGTACAAATAAATAAAATAATGTGCATACACGGAATACTATTAAAATACTCGTATTGCCAACCAACATGTATCCTCAAAAATACAAACATGCATCTATATGTTGAGTTAGCCCAATGGTGATGAAAGTGCTAAATTAAGAGTAAGGTTGGAGAGGTAAGAAAGAAAAAAATAATAAAATAAAAAGGCTTCTCTTCTTTTGCAAGAATCGACTATATATATATATATACATATATATCTATATATCTCATCTTCTTCTTTCTCTCCCCTTCTTTTCCTTCTTCTTTCACGCACACACAATACACTTTTTTTTTAGTTCGCACATCACAGCGCATAATCCTCTTCCTTTTTTTTTCGTTCAAGCACACATAATACTAGTCCTCTCTCTAATTTTGTTTTTTTTTCAGTATTATATATATATATATATGCACACATATATATATATATCTTCAACATTTTTCTTTCTCTCCCAGTTTTTTTCTTCCTTCATGCATACACTGCACACACACCCCTTTTTTTTATTGTTCCACCGACAATAAAACAAAGTATTTGGGGTTTTCTAGTTTTCACTAATTATACTAATAGTGTTTGACACAGAAGAAAAAAATGGGAGTTACTGATTCTAAATGAAAAATATATACATGTGAAAAAAATATATATGTCATCTGGATTCATCATAAAAAAAATCAACAAATTTAATTTAGATTGAGCATGATTATTATGGGGACAGATACAAGTAATTTGGCTCTAATACCATTGTTAGAGAATATTAGGACTAACCTTAATGCGGAAGCAATAGGATCAAATGCTTACTTTTTTTGCCACAGAGAATAATTGTTGATATCTTTTGTTTTCTCCCGGATATTACTAAAGTTCAGGGTAATCTTCACACCCTAAAATTCAAGTTTGTTTATGGTTTAACTTAATGTGAGAGAGAGAATGGTAATATATTTTTTCTGAATGTTATCTGTTTTCTTCAATTAAGCAGAAACAATTTTATTCTCCCTTATATACTCACTAAGAGTTATACTTTTTTATAAGAAGTGTTTTTATCTTATAAACCTACGAATAGTTGTCTTTTTACAATAAGTGTTGTGGACGTTTATAATTTTATACAACACCAACAAAATTAATCTCCCAGGTGAGTGCAGTGTGTTTACTACCTTTAATATTTTTGACCTTTTCTTTTTTTATATAGGTCCAGATTCGAGGATGAATCTTTTTGAAGAATGAGGGGATGATGTGAGTATGGACATGGATCAAGTTGGTAGAGAGGATATCTCAATGCCAAGTGGGCCCATTACAAGAGAGAGAGTTAAAAGATTACAACAAGTTTTCTAACTTTCTATCCAAGCGTGAATCAATGAGGAAGATGAGTTTAGACCCATTAAAGAAGCTCAAGAAAAGAAGATAACATGGCCATTAACCGAAGGGTATAATAGTATATACTATTCACCCCAAGTGCAAGAGAAAAATAAACAAAAAAAGGAAAATTTTCTGCAAGACATGAAAAATAAAAATTCTTATGGAATTTTATTTCCTAATCATGTGAAAAATCTTCACAATTAAAGATCAACCGAAAATTGCAAGGTATCTTGAGAAAGAGAAAAACTTTTTAAATATCAAATCTCATGGAAAAGAAAAATGCTTGAGAAAGAGGAAAATATTTTGGCAAAATCTCTTCCTCTAAAAAGTTTTTCTCATAAGAAAATCATATATATCCTATTTTAGTTGTAATTTTTGTTAGTTTTCTATTCTAATCTAGATTTAATTTCCTATATAATTAGGAGGTTTTTTCTTCTTTATTATTCACATAGCCTACACTATAAATAGGCATTCAATTTAGAGTTATAATTCAATTCAAAATTTTCAGCTTATTAATAAAATTTAGGTATTCTTAGTTTAAGCTTTCAAGCTTGCAAGAGTGAGTGAGTATATCTTTGACCAACTTGTTGTGCTAGAAATTGGAATCACTTATCGAGATAAGTCTCATGGCATCTTTTCAATTCTAGTTCTTTATTTCTTTCCTAGTTATCTTAGTTTTCACT
Source organism: Carica papaya (assembly GCF_054855325.1). NCBI lineage: Eukaryota > Viridiplantae > Streptophyta > Magnoliopsida > Brassicales > Caricaceae > Carica > Carica papaya. The sequence goes on along the minus strand of NC_142313.1, from coordinate 10,330,681 downwards.
CTCTTGTTGAGTGCGGGTCAATAGAGAGGGTTTGCTTAGGATTTTGAGTTTCTGATTGTTAATGTATATGCAGGATTTTGGATTCCATTGTTGATCTCAGGTTCCGCATCATCAACCAAACGGATCTGTGAAGAAACGTGAAGAGGAAAAAGTTTCCCTCTTCAATAAGGCTTTCTATGGCTTAAAACAAGCTCCAAGAGCCTAGTACAACATAACTGATGATCATCTGCTCAATTTAGGCTTTGTAAAAGTCTATCTGAGTCTACTTTTATGTCAAGCAATTTGAGGTTGATATTCTTGTTATTTCTCTTTACGTAGATGATCTTTTGGTGACTGAAAATAATGCAACTCTAATCGATGAATTCAAGATAGAAAAGATGAAAGTTTTTTAGATGACTGATCTTGGATTGATGATTTATTTTTTGGGAATAGAAATCAAGCAAAGTCAAAATAAAGTTTTCATTTGTCAAAAGAAGTATGCAAAGGAAATTCTCAAGAAATTTCATATGGAAGATTTGTAACACCCAAATTAATTTAATTATAATTTAAATTAATTTATAAATATAATTTTTGAATTTTTTAAATTTTAATTTAATGTAAAAATGAAGAAAAATAGGAGGGGGATGAAATTGAAAACAATTTTAGAAAAAATGGATTAAATTTTGGCTTCTTGAGGTATTTTTGAAAGAAAAATTAGAAATTAGGAGTCAAAATATAATTTAAGATAGTTGTGCCACATAGGATGCCCAGTCAGCAGCCCCGACAAATCAGAACGCGTTGTGTGGCAACGGACACTGACGCGGTGCCACGCAAAAGGCCATGCGAGCAATCCTTGTGCCCATGATCGGACAGTCTAGATTCACTCTCGCGCGCACGGACGGCCCGGATGCGTTCCCTCCCCAAACATGATCAGACGGTCAGATTTAAACGCGATCAACAGTTCAGATCTACTTCCTATTTAAACGCGATCGGATGGCCCATATCAGATCATGATGAACTGTCTATATTTACTCCCTATTTAATCGCGATCGGACGGTTCAGATCAAATGTGATGAACGACTCAGATTAAAAGGGCATGAATATAAATAACCCTCTTTACACCCTCAGGGGTGAAGAAGACCCAGCCTTTGGGAAGGAGAGCCGCCGGCACCCACCACTGCGCCGGATCCACCTCCGACAGCCAAAATAGGTAAAAAAAATTTCCCTCTACTCGGAATTCAATTTCAAACAACCATGGCCAAATCGGAGCAAAAAGTCCAGTGGATTAGCCGAAAACAACGAGAAAAGCCTGACAGCGCCGCCGCAGGAAATTTTAAAAATGCCTCCAATGAGGCCCTTCCCGATTCGCATTTTGCATAATTCTTTCACCATTTTAACCACTGTTTTCTTCTCTACAGGTTGACCAAAGTAAAACACCCAACCGCAAAGGTGAGCTGGCGGACCTGCTGCACCGGAGAACTCCGTCACCGGTGAGTTTTGATTTTTTTTTTTTTACTCAACCAAGGCCCCTTAATGTGTTTTCTCACAGGAATTGATGCAAAATCGATCGAAATCGACTGAAAATGGCCAAAAACAGCTGACTCAAGGCAAACTACCGCCATGGATAGCACCGCTGCCGCCAGAGCACGGCGGAGACGCGGTGCTGAAATTCTGAAATTGGCCAAAAAGAGGTCTTCATACCGATTTTGGATTTTTGGGATATTTGTAGGTACTTGTAACGCGTTTTAATTTCTAAAAAAAATTCAGGAAATCCGGGGACCGCCAGTAGGCGCAGTCAACAAGTTTAGCTTTTCGGATATCAATTTGAGTAAGAATCCTTCACCTTATTCTCTGTTATGAAATTGAAGTCTAATTAACAATAATACGGTATTTTGTGTAATTTAGAAAAATATCTATAATTAATTATGGGTTACTAATGGAGCCAAAACCGAAAATTATTCTCTGTTGATTTATTTTACAGTTTGAATGCATAATAATATCCGATTGATTGATTTTATGGTTTTGAATGCATGTATTACTGCCTTATGTGACTACTGTTAAATTGAAAAACCTTGATATGATTGCATTTCCTGATGCAAGTTGTGTTTGTTTTATATGATTACGGTTGAATTGGAAAATTGGAGATTAAAGTTAGATAGAAAACTGTGTGACTATGTGAATGGACAAAACAACAGCCTTACTGGATATCTTGGGAGATGGTGAATGGACTGGGTACATAGAAAATCCTACCGTGAACGTTGCATCATACTGGACGGGGTATTGAGGTTTGGTAGTTTGGCGCTCGTACCAGACGGGGTATGAGGACGACCCATTTCACCCTCATACCGGACAGGTATTGAGGTTTTGTAATTTGGTGCTCATACTAGACGGGGTATGGGAATGACCCGTTAATTGAAAATGTTAAAGGAAAGAGTTCACACATTGTGGAGACATTCCTATGAACCCCCATGGATACCAATAGTCTGATAAAAGAGAAATTTTTGTTCCATCCAATTGCATATGAAATCATGATATGTGTTATGTTATTGACTCTACAGGTTGTTTTTGTTAATCTCGCTATGGTAAGTAGACAGTAAATGATTTTGTTATGATAAAGGAATTTGATTTATTAAGAGCTCCATTAGTTATTTTGATTTTTCTACCAACCTCCATTTCTGTGTCGGTGAGTAGCGTGATATTCTTACTATGCTAGTGTAGCTCATTCCTTTATTAACCATTTCAGATCAAGAGAACTAGGATCCAAAGCCCGATCCACAAGAGGGTTGCAAGTAGGATGCCAGTTTTATTTATTTTTCGTTTATTTCCTTAATTTTTTGTATTTTTCTTCAAATGATAATTCCCATAGCACTATTTGGTACTTTAAGTTTTTGTGTAAGGAATGTAAACCCTAATTAATTATTTCACTTCCACATTTAATTTATAATTTATTTCTTTTGAAATTTTCAGGGTCGCTACAGTTAGTATCAGAGCTACGTTTCTCGAACCCCATTCCTTACACAAAATCCTTAGGAAACACCAAAAATAATGAATTACACTCAACCGTTCCTTGTGAAATACAGGTACATATAGATGAAGAGAGGAAGACCCCCACTAAATCGAACATCCCGGTAGAGTTTGCTACGAAAGGATGTTGACCAATTATTTGAGATGTTGAAGAGACTCATCACTGCCCAACAGGCCTGGGAGGAAAGGAGGGAGCTACTTGAGCCTCCCCCGCTGTCACAAGTTGAGCCACCCCTGCAGCGAGAGGATCTCAAACCACCTTAGTACGACCCTGCTCCTCCACAGTACCACCCTGCACTACCACAGTATGATCTGGTGTCTCATCCACAATACCACCCGGCACCACCATAGTATGGTCTGATGCCCCAACCGCATCACCCAGCACCACTACAATACAATCCTGTACCTCCACCGTATCATCCAGTACCACTGCAAGGTCACCTAATCCATCCTCAGCACAGTCCAGTCCCTCTTCCATGGGACCTCGCTCTTTCCATGATGGACTCAGGCTACATCGAGAGGTATAAAAGACTAAACCTATCTACTTTTATAGGGAAATCCTCCTTTGAAGATGCCGAGTACTGGTTAGCTAAGATAAAAAAAGCCTTCATGACGTTTGGGGTGATTCCTGAACATAAAGTCATCCTTACTACCTACATGCTAGTGGGAGAAGCAGGTCGCTGGTGGTAACTCAAGCAAGTCACCATGCCTGTTCTAGTCACTTGGGAATAATTCTTAATGGCCTTTCATGCAGAGTACCTTCCAGAGCATCTCCAACATCTGAAGGAGATGGAGTTTGCACACTTGGTCCAAGGGGACATGACTGTATCAGAATATGCTCGCAAGTTCCTAGAGTTGGGCTAGTATTCCCCTGAGAACATGACAGATGAAGGCAGGAAGGCTAGAAGGTTCGAGTGGGGTCTCTGTCTTGATATCAGACAGCATTTATATGTGCTCGAGCTCAGAACTTATTCGACTCTTCTGGCCAAAAAATAGTTAGTGGAGAGGAACCTTTGCAACTTCCCTCCAGCAATAGGGAACCTCAGGCCCTCGGCTCCACACCATAGACCAGCACCTACTACACTTGTTCAATAGAACAAGAGATTAAGGCCAATGACTCAGGCTTCTCCTCAGGTTCCAGCAGCAGGGCGCAGTAAGACCTGTCAGCACTACGGCAAGGATTATGGGGACTGACCCTGCTATCGCCTCAACAACACCTGCCACATATATGGTAGCACCCAACATTATGTAAGGGAGTGCCTGAGGAAGCAGAACCAGACCAGACCTCCTATCTAGGGTAGGGCTTACAACCTCACTCAGCAGGATACAGAAGCCAACTCGGATGTGGTACAGGGTATGTACACTATCTGTAACCATTCTGCTCATGTTTTGATTGATACTGGTGCATTGTATTCATTTGTTTCACATGTTTTTACATAAAAGATTAAATATATTACCTGAAAAACTTGATTCTGTGTTGTTTGTGTCTATTCTTAGGAGTAGACACTTCTAGGAGAAGTTGTATACAGAGCTTGTGTCATAGATATAGCAGATAGAAAATTGAGTGTGGAACTAATAGAAATTGATACAGGGGACTTTGATGTAATTTTAAGAATGAACTGGCTAGCGGTGTATCACGCCACCGTAGATTATTTTCGCAAGAAGGTTGTATTCAACCCTTCTAATGAGGAGTCATTTACAAATTAATAAAATTTTTTAACAGTTTTTTTCCTCATGAAAAATTCTCTTATTATCAAGTACTTTAACCAGACTGTTTTTTTAACTAGGCAAACCCAAGAAAAAAATTTGTGTTCAAGAAATTTCGGTAGTACAAGACTTTCCATATGTGTTTCGGGATGAACTACCTAGACTGCCAGTGGACAAAGAAGTCGAATTCACCATAGACCTTCAGCCAGGCACCTAGCCTATTTCGGTTGCTCCTTACCACATGAGTCGTGTTGAGATGAAAGAACTGAGAAAACAGATCACTGAATTATAAGACAGTGGATTCATCCGACATAGTGTGTCTCCTTGGGGTACCAAAGTCACATTTTCAAGAAAGGGAGATGGGACATTGAGGTTATGTATTGACTACAGAGACCTGAATAGGGTCACGGTCAAGAACAAGTACCCCCTCCCCAGGATCGATGACTTTTTCGATCAGTTGTAGGGTGCCTAGGTCTTTTCCAAGATAAACTTGCGTTCAGGTTTCTATCAGGTACAGATCAGGGCAAAAGACATTCCCAAAATAGCCTTTCGAATCAGGTACGGACACTATGAGTTCCTGGTCATGCCATTTGGACTAACCAACGCTCCAGCCATCTTCATGGACTTGATGAATAAGGTTTTTAGACAATTCCTGTATCAATTCATCATTGTGTTCATAAATGATATCTTGGTTTATTCAAAAAGCAGAGAGAAACATGCTCACCATCTAACTCAGGTTTTGCAGGTTCTTAGAGAGAAGAAGCTGTATGTAAAGTTAAGTAAGTGTGGGTTCTGACTTGAGGAGACTACCTTCCTAGGGCATATCATATCAAAAGATGGAGTGTCAGTGAACCCCGAAAAAGTTAAAGTAGTGCTCGATTGGAAAAAATTGACCTCGGTTAAGGAGATCTGTAACTTCTGGGGATGACAGGTTATTACCGCAGGTTTGTGGAAGGGTTTTCTAGCCTAGTTGCTCCTCTGACTTGGCTCACAAAGAAGAACGTCAAGTTTGAGTGGAACAAGGACTGTGAAAGAAGTTTTTCAGAACTAAAGAAACGGTTGACTACAGCAACTGTGTTAGCCTTGCCATGCGGATCGGGTAGATATACAGTTTATAATGATGCCTCCTACCTAGGGTTAGGTTGTGTATTGATGCAACATGGGAAGGTCATAGCTTATGGGTCCAGGCACTTGAAGAGTCATGAGAAAAAATACCCCACTCATGACTTAGAACTGACCGTAATTATCCACGTCTTGAAGACTTGGTACCATTACTTGCATGGAGAGACCTTTCAAGTCTATAGCGATCATAAGAGTTTGAAATACATATTCACTCAAAAGGATCTCAACATGCGTCAGAGAAGGTAGATAGAACTCCTCACAGATTATGATTGTAACATCTTATATCACTCGGGTAAGGGTAACGTGGTAGCCGATGTACTCAACAGAAAAAGTGCAGATATATTAGCTCGTTTGATAGTTTCAGAATGTAGAGTAATAGGGGCTGCACAACAGGTACAACTTCAGGACCTGAAGAGAGTCACATGTTTGGCCCACCTGATCATTCAACCTGGGTTAATCTAGAGAATAAAAGAAGCTCAGTCTGTCGATTCCATCCTAGCAGCCGTCAAGAAAGATGTAGAACAGAGAGTTAATTCAAAATTTTGATTCTCTGCCGATGGGTTGCTCAGATTCCAAGACAGAGTGTGTGTTCCAAGTGACAGTAAGTTTAAAAGGAACATCATGACAAAGGCCCATAGCTCAAATTTTTCTATGCATCCCGGAAGCACTAAGATATATCAAAGTATGCGACCCCGATTTTGGTGAAACAGGATGAAAAAAGATGTGGCTGACTTTGTTTCTAAGTGTTTGGTATGCCAGCAGGTCAAGACAGAGCATCAACGCCCCAGTGGACTACTCCAACCATTACCAATTTCAGAGTAAAAGTGGGAACATATCACTATAGATTTCGTGACAGGATTGCCTAGGGCACACTCAGGACATGATGTCATCTGGGTAATTGTTGACCGGCTTACCAAGTCTTCCCACTTCTTAGCCATTAGGATGACCGACCTCTTGGACAAGTTAGTAAGAATATATATCCGGGAGATAGTCAGATTACAGGAGTACTAGTGACAGTAGTGTCCGACAGGGACCCCAAGTTCACTTCTCGGTTCTGGTCTAGCTTTCAGAAAGCCATGGGAACAAAACTATCAGACCGATGGACAATCAGAAAGGATGATCTGCACACTTGAGGATATGCTCTGAGCTTGTGTCCTTAACTTCGGGGGCCATTGAGATGACCATCTACCCCTAATAGAGTTCGCCTATAATAACAGCTACCAAGCAAGTATTAGCATGGCTCCGTATAAGGCGTTGTACAGCCGCCCATGCAGGTCGCTGATATGTTGGGAAGAAGTGAGTGATAGGAAACTGTTCAGCCCAGATCTCGTAGAGGAGACTACAACTAAAATAGTTAAGATCATGAAGAACATTCAGACGGCCCAGAGCAGGTAAAAGAGTTATGCGGACACCCAGATGAGAGATTTAGAATTTGAGAAAGGCGATCGAGTGTTCCTTAAAGTCACATCTTTCAAGGGGATCCGTAGGTTTAGCAAGAGACGGAAGCTGAATCCTCGGTTTATTGGACTATTTAAAATCTTAGACAGAATTGGTATCGTCCCTACAGATTGACACTACCTCCAGAACTTTACAGGGTCCATAATGTGTTTCATGTGTCCATGCTACGCAAGTACAACCCGAACCCCTCTCACATCTTGGCCCACGAGCCTCTTTCACTCCAAGAGGATCTATCCTACGAGGAAGTACCGGTCGGTATTGTGGATCGAAAGAGCATATTACTCTGCAACTGGAAAATTTCCTTTGTTAAGGTCCTATGGCAGAATCACACACCGAGAGAAGCCACATGGGGGATAGAATCAGACTTCAGAGCCCAATACCCCCCAATTGTTTGATTGAGTGAGAAAGAGACAAATTTGAGGAACCAAATTTTTTTTAAGGAGAAAAGAGTTATAATACTGAAATTAATTTAATTGTAATTTAAATTAATTTTTAAATTTTTTGAATTTTAATTTAATATAAAAATGAAAAAAAAAATAGGAAGGGGATGAAATTGAAAATAATTTTAAAAAAATAGGTGAAAATTTGAATCTTGCGGGTATTTTTGAAAGAAAAATTAGAAACTGGGGATCAAAACATAATTTAAAAAAGTTGTGCCACGTAGGTTGCCCAGTCAGCAACCCAAACAAACCAGAACGCGTCGTGTGGCAACAGACACTGAGGTCACATGGGCGATACGCGCGTCTGCGATCGAACAATCCAAATTCATTCCCGCGCACAGGAACGACCCAGATGCATTCCCTCCCTAAACGCAATCGGAAGGTCAGATTTAAACACGATCAACGGTTCAAATCCACTTCTTATTTAAACGCAATCGGACGGTCTAGATCAGATCGCGATGAATGATCCAGATTCACTCCCTATTTAATTGCGATCGGACGGTCCATATCAAACACGATGGATGGCCCAGATAAAAAGAGGACGGATATAAATAACCCTCTTCACACTAAACCCTAACCTTAGCTGCCAAACACCCTCGCTGGAGAAGAAGACCCATTCACTGGGAAGGAGAGCCACCGCCGCGCTAGAGCCACTTCCGATCGCCAAAAGTGGTAAAAAAATTTCCCTTTGCTTGTAATTCAAATTTAAATACCCCCATGGCTAAATTAGAGCAAAAAGACCGGCGGATTGGCCAAAAATTGCGAACAAAGCCCGGCGGCACCGCCACAGGACATTTTTAAAAAATGCCTCCGATGAGGCCCTTCCCAATTCTTGTTCTGGATAATTCTTTCACCATTTTAACCACCATTTTCTTCTCTGGAGGTTGACCGAAGCAAAACACTCAACCGCAAAGATGAGCCGGCGAAGCCACCACACCGAAGAATCCTACCGCCGGTGAGTTTCGATTTTTCATTATTTTTTTTTTTTGCCAACCAAAGCCCCTTAACGTGTTTTCTCACAAAGATTGATGCAAAATCGGCCAAAAATAGCTGACCTAAGGCAAACTGCCGTCGCGGGCGACAGTGCCATCGCCAGAGCACGGCGGAGCCGCTGTGCTGGAATTCCAAAATTGGCCAAAAAGAGGTCCTGACACCGATTTTGGGTTTTTTGGATATTTGTAGGTACTTATAGCGCCTTTTAATTTTTGAAAAAAAAAAGTTCAGGGAACCCGGAGATTGTTAATAGGCGCAATCAACAAGTTTAACTTTTCAGGTATCAATTTGAGTAAGAATCTCTCACCTTATTCTCTGTTATGGAATTGAAGTCTAATTAATAATAATATGGTATTTTGTGCAATTTAGAAAAATATCTATAATTAATTACGGGTTACTAATTGAGATAGAACTAAAAATTATTCTCTGTTAATTTTTGTTGATTTATTTTACAGTTTGAATGCATGATAATATTTTATTGAACGATTTTATGGTTTTGAATGCATGTATTGCTGCCTTATGTGACTACTGTTAAATTAAAAAACCGAGATGTGATTGCATTTCCTGATGTATGTTGTATTTATTTTATGTGATTACGGTTGAATTGAAAAACTGGAGATTAAAGGTAAATGGAAAACTGTGTGATTAAGTGAATGGACGAAACAGCAGCCTTACTAGATATCCTGAAAGATGGTGGACGGACCGGGTACATAGGGAACCCTACCGTGAATGTTGCCTCATACCAAATAGGGTATCGAGGTTTGGTAGCTTAGCACTCGTACCGGATAGGGTATCGGGACGACCCGTTTCACCCTCATACCGGACGGGTATTGAGGTTTTGTAATTTAGCACTCATACCGGACGGGTATGGAGACAGCCCGTTAATTGAAAATGTTAAAAGAAAGAGTTCACACGTTGTGGGGACATCCCTATGAACCCCCCATAGATAACAGTAAGCTGATAAAAGAGAAATTGTTGTTCCAACTGATTGCATATGAAATCATGATATGTGTTATGTTATTGACTCTACAGGTTGTTTTTGTGAATCTTGCTACGGTAAGGAAATGGTAAACAATTTTGTTATGATAAATGAATTTGATTAATTAAGAGGTTCATTAATTGTTTTGATTTTTCTACCAACCTCCATTTCTGTGTCGGTGAGTAGCGTGATTAATTGTTTTGATTGTGTAAGGAATGTAAACCTTAACTAATTATTTCGCTTCCGTACTTAATTTATGATTTATTTCCTTTGAAATTTCTGGGGTCGTTACAAGATTGCAAGTCAATAAACATCCTATGAATTAAAAGGAAATACTAAATAAGGAAGATGGAACTAAGAAAGTGGATGAGGCACACTTTAGAAGTCTGATTGGGTGTCTGATGTATATTACAGCAACAAGGCCTGACATCTTAATTGCTATGAGTATTTTATCTCGGTTTATGCATTATGCAAGTGAAATGCATTTAAAAGCTACTAAGAGGGTGGTTAGATATATCAAATGTACAATCAATTTTGGCATCAAGTTCAAAAAAGCCAATGAGTTCAAGCTGTTTGATTTTTCTGATAATGATTGGACATGATCCATTGATGATATGAAAAGTACCTATGGGTACTGCTTTAGTTTTGGATCAGGAATTGTTTTTCATGGAGTTCGAAAAAACAAGAAATAGTGGCTCAATCTACTGCTGAAACGAAATTTATTGTTGCAACTGCGGCTGTAAATCAAGCCTTGTGGCTGAGAAAAATATTAAGTGATATTCATATAGAGCATAAAGAAGATACAAACATCTTGTTTGATAATCAAGCTGCAATAGCTGTCTCTCACAATCCGGTTTTCCATGGCAAAACTAAACATTTCAACATAAAGTTATTTTTCTTGAGGCAAGTGCAAAAGAATGGCTTTGTCACTTTAGTTTATTATAGAACTGATGATCAAGTAACATATGTATTTACCAAACCTTTTTCAAATAGTAACTTTGAGATAATTAGAAAGAAACTTAAGAGTTTGTAGCATCTAAATAAGGAAGAGTGTTACAAGTGGTGTTTCGGATGGCTGTCAAGTCAGTAAAAATATTTGTGTTTAAATTTAAAAATTTCAAAGTATCTCTTATGTTTTAGGAGTTTAGTATTTTTTGAATTATTATGTGTAATCATGACCTATTTTTAGAATCGTGAACTTAGTAGTTAGTTACTTTTCAAATCTATATAATGTAAGTTTTGAATTCAATGAAGAACTAACTTCTCTATTAAAGTTGTCTTTATTTTTTCTACTGTAACTTCACAAATAACAATAGCTTGCTACTAGTTTGTACCATACGTCATAGTTTGTTGTATTATATTGGAGCATCCTTTTTGTAGCAATGAAATCTAGTTAACTCGGGTTATTAATGTATCTTGATGGTGGATTGAAAGTAAACATGATGTTTGGTCACATCACAGTCAAATATAACAGACTCTCAACTAAACTTCTTTAAGTAGTTTCATCTATCTTTTTTGTTTTATCCTCGTTTTGCAACTTTTTGTTTGTCAATAGCAAAGTCACTATTGACTTGCAACCTTGCATCTTGAATTTTGTTCAAAATATTTTTTGTATGTCTATTATTTGATATACAGACGTCTATATTATCTTAACATACTTCAAGACCCAACATATAATGTAACAAGCCAAGATTAATCATTTTGTATGTCTATCATATCTTTCTTAAACTCCTTTACCATCTTCTTATTTTTACTAGTATAAATTAAACCATCAACATATAATGAGACAATTAAAATATTAGTAACTCTTTATTTGACATATAAAGTAAGCTTACTCTTGCTTTTCTTAAATTCTTTCTGCGGAAAGTATTTATCTATATGACTATACCATGTTCTTGGTGCTTACTTCAAATCGTATAATATTTTATTTAGCTTGTAAACCTTGTTATCTCTCCCTTCAACTATAAATCCTTATGGTTGCTCGATATAAATTTTTTTTAAAGATAGTCATTCAGAAAAGCTTATTTAACATCAAGCTTATATGACTGCCATCTTTTTTGAGCTGTTAGAGCAATAATAATTTTCATTGTCTCTAGTCTTACTACAATACGTCTCGTTATAGTCTATACCATATTTTTGCTTGAAGCCTTTTGTCGCGAGTCTTACTTTATATTTATAAACTAACCCGTTAGAATTCAGTCATGTCTTGTAAGTATATTTAACATCGATTACTTCACGATCTTCGTATCAATTTACTACCTTCCAAGTATTATTATTTTCTATTATGTAGATTTCATCTTTAATAACTTTAACCCAATTTTGTTATTTTTCAGCTTCTTTAAAGATTTATGCCTCAACTAACAAGAAATTACATGATTCATGAATTTTTGTTAAACTTCTTACCCATCTTGAAGCTGACTCTGGAGTAGCAAACTTTTCTCAGCATTTTTATTGGAACTTGAGCTTGAACTTGGATTGGAAGTTGAGCTTGAACTAAACTCATCTTGCCTTAGAGTGTTATCTTGATCATGTGGGTCTATTATATAATAAGTTGGTTGACTCAATGAAATAATAGTTAGTGACGTTTGTTTTCTTAAACATTCTCTTATTCCCAATTCCATGAAGTATTCTCTTCGAACATGACATATCTATTAATCATCACTTTTTTCCTTCTAAATTATATACCAATCCTTTTGTGTTATCAGTATAATCAACAAAAATGTATCTTTCACTTTTGTTATCAAACTTTGATCTATTATTAGTTGGTATATGAGCATAACATATACAATCAAAAATCTTCATATGAATGATCACTGATTTGATACTACTTCATGCTTCAGTTGAAGTTCAATTCAAAATATATTTTGCTAGACTCCTACTTAAGATGTAGACTACCGTATTTACTGATTCCACTAAAAATGTGTTAGACATGTTTTCTTCCTTAAGCATTAAGCTATCTATCTTAATAATCATCATGTTCCTTCTCTTAGGAATATCATTTTATTGAGGAGTATAGGTCATTATCAACTATGTTGAGTACAGTGTTCTTCATAAAAGCGATTAAAGTGTTTTGAGGTGAACTTACCGCTTAGATTATTTCATCATACTTTAATTTTATAATCATTTTGATTTTCCACCATGGTGTTAGACTTCTTAAACACTTCAAATGTCTCTAACTTCTCTTTTAGCAAATACATCCATGTCATTCTTGTATAGTCATCAACAAAAATTAAAAAATAGCAGTTTTGACCTTGTCATGGTGTCTGTTTCTTTTCACATATGTCAGTGTGAACTAACTCAATAGGTGCACGTGTTCGTTAAAATCCTCCAAATAGAAAAGATGGTTGATGTTGTTAGCTAAAAATACATCCTTAACAAGTGCTCGAATTTGTGCTGATGAAGGTTTTGAACTATGTTTTTAACTCTTAGCAACTTGAAACAATTATAGTTGAGATAGTTGAGAAAATGGAAAAGATGTAAAAGATGGTTATGATGTTGGGACTAAAATAAAGATTACAAATTGTTGTTGATGAAAATTTTTTAATTGGAGGGATATGTTAAAAATTTTCAACAAAGAACATCATACTTCTATTTGATAAAAAAAGGAATACAAATATGCAATAATACATTACTTATATATAAATAGTTATAACTGTCTATTAATTTTACTCTTTGTAACAGCCTATTAATTTTATTTAATTGCTAAATTAAATTTAATATTATTTTATTTTAATTTTTTCATAACTGTCCATTTATGATTTTCCCTTATAATTGCTCATTTATGATTTTTTTTTTTCTTCATAAATGCTAATTTATAATTTTTCATTAAAAAAATTAATTAACATTCTAATACCTGGCTGCCGCCACATGCAACCACCAGCCTCCATTATCAATTGCGGGTGCGCCACTAGCAGCCTTCTCCATACCAGATATAATTTTTTTCGGCTTTCTTGTGTACCTCTTTTATATATATATATATAAAGTATGTATATATTTTGAGAGAATTATTATGCGCAAATTCAAGATCGTTACCCAGCAAATTAGGCTAGGAACTTCAATATATATACTTTTCAGTTTATATTTTCTTCTTTTCGGATGGTGTTTTTTTTTTTTTTTGTAAACCTTTTTCCTAATTTTATAAGGTAAATTTTTGTTTTATATAATAATACATGCTATTATATATAAAATATATATGTATTATATTTATAAATTTATATCTATAGATAATATACATAAAATTTATTTTAGTATATGCAGTTATTTTAATTAAAAATCTAATACTTTTGTTTATTCTTTTTTTATGTTTTTTAATAATTTTAGTATCAATAATTACTTTTACTAAATTCGTAATTTCAGTTCAACACTTTTCACTGTTATTTTTGTTAAACATCAAATAATTTTTAACTAAAAGTAATTTAATTTAACAACTATTTTATTATTATTTTTAAAACTTACATGCGACAAAGAATCTAAACTCTCATTTTTTTCCAATTAAGATTACCAGTATTAGTATTTTTAAAAAATAAAAATAAAAAGTTCATGAATTAATTTTGTAATAAAAAAATATATAATGCTAAAATGAAAAATAGATCAAAAATTAAAGATTAGAATGATAATTTATCCTAAATTATATATTAAAAGAAAAAAGAGAGATCTCTGTGTTACAGAAGTAGGGAAGACGTCTTCAATTCATGTCAGTAATCTAAAACTCTCAGTATTTAATTCGAGAGATATGGAAGAAATTTTGGGCTAATAAACAACCACATTCCGGCCCACCTTCGTGGGCATTGTAGGTCATACAACTTCCTTCCTCCATTGTTTCTACATTATATAAATTTTACTATTTCTCAAATTTCTGTATTCACAGTGCCAGAACCTAGACAAGTAGATTTATAAAAAGAATTCCAGAAGAGGGGACAATGCCATCGTTCATCTTATGAACTGTTCAAAAAAATTACCAGAAAAAATTTAAAAAACAAAAAATAAAAGAGATGAATAATTCACAATACTAGTTAGTTGAAGACAAGGTTATATAGAGGGGAGAGAGATCACCTTGGCTCTTCAGGTACCTCTTCAGCTTTCCAGACTACATCTTTTAACCCACATGAAAAATTTTTGTAGAACTGCAACACGACAAAAAGTCAGGATTTTGAAAATGGCTCAGTGGTAAACTTGGCTCCCGTGTTTTTTATTTAACCCGTTTCTTGAATACTTTAGTGATTATATTAGCATATGCACGTTTTGTAGAATTCTCCAATTTCATGGAAATGAGACATGTTGAAATGCACTTTCCTATAAACCAAACTAATTGCAAATGAAAATGCTTATATACCTTATGAAACTCTAATGTGTCACCACCAGTTTTCCTAAGCTCTACCATGTGCAAGGAGGGAGCAACTTCGAACACCTGAAATTAGAAAGCAGTGGATTACCAATGCCATTGCTAACACCATTTGAGATTAAGGTTGAAATTGGTTTTTCAAGGTTGAAATTGATTTTCAGCATGACTCTCCCCATTTCAATGAAACAAGATATTACCATAGGTTATAGTTCCACAAAACAAGTTATTTAGCTAGCGACCACTTTGGCATATAAATCATATAAAGTTTTCCAAACTCTGTTCCTAAAAATGTGTCTTCTGAGTTATGCAGAATCAACTTTCAAATAGGTTGGAAGTGCACATACAGCTCTGATTAATTGAATCTTTCCAACTCTAGAATCCCCATTTACGTTGCTAATAAAAAATCTCAACACGAGGAGACAAAACTAAACACCTCTGCAAAATTATTTGCTATATGTGCTGATTTAAAAGCCATTAGGGCCTAGAAATCTAAAAATAAGGTGGATAAACCCAGGGCAAGAAAATGTTACATGCCTGGATTTTGGATTCAATGAGAAATAATAGAGTACCTCTGTAGCAACTGAAAGCTGGCCCTTCCTCCCAGTTTTATCACCTTTCAACTTCATCTGCAATGATTCAAAAGGAACAAAAACCATTCAAACCAGAAGTTTCAGATGTACAAGCACACATCTTCAATTGAGGAGAACTTATTATCTCAAAAGTCAGATAAAGAAGCATGTATTGGGGAAAAAAGTAAGAACCTTATAGTTATGTTTGCAAACATTAAATCCTAGTGGCTTTGCAGCTTCCTCAATTTTAGACATGATTTCATGTGCTGGCCGTTGAGAAGTAAAACGGGTTTCTCGCTTCACGAGCCCCTGTATTTCAATTTTTTAGACAAATGGCAGAGATAAATATTCAGCTAGTCATAGGATATAAAATTATTTAAATTTTTATACATTTTTAACCATTTAATTTCATACTAGTTAATAGTGTAGATTGGCCAGCGGTTAAAGTCAGATAGTCAATTAAAACACTCTTGGGCAAGCAAATCCACTGATCTATCTTAAACTTTCCACAGTTTTTAAAAATTTCCAGGCTCATCCAAAGCAATAGATTACTTCAAGATTCCAAACAAGTAGCCAGTAATATTTCCATAAGTTGAAATCCTTAACTATCTAGAACACGTACCGTCTGCTTCTCAAACAAATTTTCAAGGCTGAATTCCCGTGATCTGGAGATAAGCTCAAAAGCATTCATTGATACAGGTTTCTCTTTCCTTTCTGTTACTAGGCATTCCTACACAGATAAATAACGAGAGATTGCTGTTGGAGATTTGTTTACTGTTTCATATTTTTCCTTTCAGCTAGATTACAACTGCCACTATCAGAAGCACAGTAAAAAAATTTGGAGAATGAAAAAATGGAGAATCTTATCATCCATATATAGTATGGCACACAATAGCATAAACATGTGATGGGAAGGCTTTACCTTAGAATCACTGAAAACAGCATCTACATCATCAAGATTTACATCCTCTTCTGCCTCAAAATGGGGTGGTTGATACCCTTTCCTGAACCATTCATCTTGTAAGATTTCAGGAATAGTTATCCTCTGAAAAAAAAAAAGAAAAAAGGAAATTTTAACCAAAAAAAAAAAATGCAAGCACTACGATGTGAAATTATCACAATAAAGAGTATCTTACAATATATGAAGGGCAGGCCCAAACTTACAATAGTTAAGGGTTTCAGTACTTACTGTAAGAGGATTTGGATCAAGAATTCTGCTTATCAATTTCTTAGCACCAGATGAGAACCATGGTGGATAGGTGAAATCAGCTTTTAAAATCTGAAGTTTATATCACAAGGCATTTAGTGCATATATACATATATAACAAGATTCTTAATCACCTAAAAGAAGGAAGTGCAAACGTACTTACTTTTCTGTACAGGGCCATAAGATTTTGCTCGTCAAATGGCAAGTATCCGGCCGTAAGTACAAAGAGAATGACTCCACAAGACCAAATATCAGATGATATGCCATCATAACCTTTATCGGTAAGCACCTGATAAGAAGAATGTTGAGGATGAGAAACAACACTCTGTACTTATATTCTTGTAGTCTGTTATCTTCATGGACTCATAAATAAATACCTCAGGAGCAACATAATTTGGTGTCCCACAGGCAGTGTGAAGCAGTCCATCCTCCTGTAAGTAAAAAAACAAAAGGAGGTTAATAAAGCTTAGTTAACCAAGTGCACAGAAGACGTTTCCCAGTGTCACTATACAAGGAATATGGCTACTCATATAAGACAAGGATGCTGAGCCTTAGGAGTTAAAGGGGTTGTAATAGCTGTCCTGAGTCTGAGGACATTCTGCCCCTTTTCATAGATCATCAGCTCCAGAAGTTCCTAAGCTTAGAGAGCTAGGCAACCAATCTTGACTGGATCACTTATCTGTTGTAACTATTGGGCAACTCTTGCTGAGTTGGTCTGCATTTTTTTTTCCACATTGCAACCCATACAATTATGATATCCAGGGTACTGTATAAGAATTCAATTTCTTGCAATCAAATCCTACTCCAAGAAAGCTACCCTCCCAAGATATAGTTCTTTAGCATATAATTTTGATTACATTCACACAATGCTTACCCGAACTTGCTGTGACAATGCACTCAATCCAAAATCTGAAACTTTTAGAACACCAAATTTGTCCAAAAGAAGGTTCTCAGGCTGCAGCAACATGGGGTGACATATGAATCACATGTTAGACTCCTGAATGACACATTGTTAGCTAAAACCAAAATAATCAAATTTGAAGACTTGTTAATAAACTATGCGCAAATTGAAAATTTTAAACCTTTAAATCCCTATGGTACACGCCTCTACTGTGGCAGTAATCTACAGCATCAATGAGCTGCTGGAAATATCTCCTGGCTTCCTCCTCTTTAAGTTTTCCATGCTTAGCCTAGGCATCAAAATCCAATAAGAGAATGGATAATAGATGCCAACTGATTAAACATAATTAAAGATTGCATAATTTAAATAGAAATATATACTTGAAAAGAGTAAATAAAAATCCTGTGTATATATGTTAAAAAACCATTACTTACGATTTTATCAAACAGTTCACCTCCATCAACAAATTCAAGAACAATATAGATCTTTGTTTTGCTTGCCAAAACCTATATATCCACAAAAGAAAGGACATTTAAATCCAGCCATATATAATAAATGATGTTTCAAAGTCCAAAGACAATGATAAAATGAAGCCATGTAAAACAAAGATTCCGTTATAAATTAGTTTATATGTATATTGTATCACGGAAAGTCTCCATAAACCCACAAAGAAGAGAAGTCCATTCCATAACTGTATCATATTTATAATATCTTGCGAGATGAACATTGTGTTAAAATGTTAATGAAAATTGTGTAGTTGGAAATTTGAAAGAGAATCGGGGAATCATGTGCTTGTGCTGGTGGGACTTCTCCAATTACTTTACTGAGTGACACTATACCATCGAAACCCCAAACAACCCCCCCCATCCCCCCAACATTATCTATAAAAGACAGAGATATAAGAGATTCATCCGCGGCTAGTCGCATAATAACAAGAAATTAATCTTTAATTTTCAATCTTCTTTAGTCACTGTGGAGTTATACACAAGTTAGACTAACAGGACCAACCAATTGCACCATAGCTTACAACCCAAATCTCCAAAGAGGCTGAAGACTACAAATGGTTTTCATTAATTAAAACAGGGGAATATATATACCTCAATGATTTTAATGACATTTGGATGTTTGATCAGCTTCATCGTTGATATTTCTCTTTTAATCTGCCAAAAGAGCAACAAAAGAAAATTATCTAGATATCTTATGCTTCAACTAATAAACTATTTGATTAACAATTGGTAGGCAGAGAGAAGACCCAAGTAATTAAGTTTTAGTAAATTAACAAAAAGTATTATAATCTCATACTTAATGTGGGTCCCACATCCACATGATGAGTAGAAGCAAAATCAAACAACAAAAGTGATTCGTGATTTAAACCGAAAACATATTTTTTTAAAAAAAAGAAGAAAAATACCCATCGCTGACCTAATTCTTATAGAAAAGAAGATACATACATGTGTGCGTGGCGTAAATGTAGATACAAACAGTACACATCTGTATGCTGTACCTGTTCGACCATTCTGTGCCGGAATACTTTATCGCGATCAATGATTTTGATGGCAACGAAATCGCCGTTCTGTGTATTTTTGGCGAATTTAACCTTAGCAAAAGAACCTTCACCGAGAGTCCTACCTAACTCATATTTTCCAACACGTGTCCTGGTGGCAGGCGTTTTGGCGCTCATCCTTCCCCCTTCGTCCTATGAAGTATTCTGATAGAAAAATAGAAATAAGATATAATGGTAGTGGGGAGAAGGACGAAGAAGAAGAAGAAGAAGATGCAGGAGAGAGGAGGTATGGAATTATAGGGGCAGAGGAGGGAAGGGATGTGGGGTCCAGATGATAGTGTGCCATATACTCCTATCCAATCATGGAATGCCGTGTTTCCGTGTCTGCCCTTCTTTCTGTTTCGAAATTTTTGCAATTCGCGATTTCGGGAACGACAGTACTGTACGAGAACTGGGTCTCGCCTTTGGAATTACCAATTTACCCTCCCATTTTCCCAATTTTTTCTCAAAAGAAATTCCCAACTTAGTATTATTATTATTTATTTAATTTTTTTTATAGATATTGATAATTTCAACCTTCTCTATAAGGTATGAATTGAGTTTTGTATCCTATATAATTTATAAAAAAAAAAAATTAATGAGTTTTATGAAAAAGATGATATTTATTTTCAAGTGTACATTTGAAAATTACTTAACTTACGATATTGAGTTTTAATAAAAAAGTTTGTTGAATTAACGGTTCAACATTATATTTGGTTCAAACTGCATTTATTATATTTTATTTAATTTTTCAATTTTAGTTATTTATATATTTTTATTTGATAGAATTAATTTTTTATATATTTAATTTTACAATTAAGTATTTACACTCCAGATCACTAAAAAATAAAATATACTTAATTTAGATTCGACATAAATTTGATTTATTTTTACCTATATTACCTTATTTAATTAAACTTTAAATTAAATTTAGTTTAAATGTGTTTTAATTTCAATAGCTTGAAAAAATGAATTTTGAGAGGATGAAATAGGGTAAAAAAGAACTTTAACATCGTCCAGTATAAGCCGCCATTTGGGGGGAAATAGTAATTGAACAAGGACAGAGGTCATCAACAGGGAGGAAACGGAAAGAGATAAGGGTAATTACGTCATTTCAAGCATGATTCAGTTCGAATATATACAGAAGCTCCCAAAAAAACAATAAACCAATGGGGCCCTTGGACGTCAAGCCACGTTGCTAATCATGCATTCAAAAGTAATATAGAATTTTGTGGACTATGAGCTCATTTTGAATTTGATTTGACAATTATACCCCTGCAAGTGCCATTGTCAGGCTCATTGCAATACTGAAACTAGTGGTGGTAGTGGTTATATAAAATTGGTTGACCGGATCTATCATGTTTATCCAGATGATTTGATCGTGATACCCTTCTGTCGTTGTAGTGTGTGTATGTAACACCCAAAATATTTTTTTTATATTATTTTTATTTTTATTTTTATTTACTTTTTTTTTATATTTAAATTTTTTAAGTTTTTATTTAATTTAATTTAATAAAAATAAAAATAATAATAATGATAAAATTGGATTAAAATATTATTTAGATTTAATTGAAATTAATTTGAAAAAAATAGGTGAAAATTTAGATTTTGAGAATATTTTTGAAAAGAAAATAAGAAACTAGGAGGTCAAAATGCAATTTAGAAAAGTTGTGCCACGTCAGCAGCCCCGGCCAACCAAGACACGTCGCGTGGCAAGAAAACGCTGACACGGGATGGGCCACGTGGGTGATCCGTGTGCGCGCGATCGGACGGCCCAGATCCGTTCATGCGCGCACGGACAGCCCAGATTGCATCGCGATGGACGGTCCAGATTTAATCCCAATTAAATCGCGATCGAACGGTTCAGATTTAATCTTGATGGACGGTTGAGATTAAAAGGCAAATGGTATAAATAACTCCACCCACACCTGACCACAAAACCCAAGCCGCTAGTGCCTCGTCGGATAAGAAGAACCAGACGCCGGAGGAGCCGGCGGCCGCCACCCGCCGCCGCACCGGAGAAGTTTCTGACCGCCAATCGAGGTAAATTTTCTCCTCCTGGCTCGTTTTTCGATGTTGAATCCGCCTATGGCCAAACTGGAGCCAAACCACTGGCCAAACAGTCGGAACAACCCCGCCGAAGTCCTGCGGCGCCGCCGCGACTCCCCTATGTTTTTGCCTCCGATGAGGCCCTTTCCGGCCTCCGTTCGATGCTAATTTTATACCACTGTTATCACCGTTCATTTCTCTACAGGTTGATCGGAGCCAAACATCAAAACGCGACTCACGCCGGAGGAGCCGCTGCATCCGAAAGCACTGCCGCCGGTAAGTCTCGATTTTTCGTGATTTTTTTGCCCACCGAGGGCCCTAGGGTTGTTTTATCGCAGGGACCGATGCAAGTTTTACCGAATTCGGCCGGAAACGACCGAAAACGACCAACCCGAGGCGGATCGCCACCGGTCGTCGTCGGAGCACGGCGGAGCCGCCGTGCCAGAATTTTGATATTGGCCGAAAGGGGCCCTAGGTCTGATCTGAAATTTTTTGGGACACGTGTAGGTACCGGTAGTGCGTTTCAGTTTTTCGAAAAAAATTCAGGGAAATTAGGGACAGCCCGTAGGCGTACTGTAGAGTCGATTTCAGACCCCGAAACAAGTAAGGACCCCTCACTCTATTTCCTATTACGGTATTAAAGCTTAATAAATAATTAAACGGTATTTTGTGACTTTATAGATATATAATTGATTAAGGTTGCCAATGGAGCCTGAGTCTGATACATTGTTGGTCAGTTGTCGTTTGATCTATTTTTCAGTATTAAATGCAGCATGATGTTTGATGTATTCATTTTATGGTCTCATATGCATGAATTATGGTTTCTTTTATTATGGTTTATACTATGGTGAACCCGATACTGTGTTATCTTGTTTGGTGTCAATTACTAGTTTACATATTTGTGTATGATTGGATGAGTGAGACCAAAGAAAAAGGCAAAAAAGTTATGTGAATTGATGAGTGGATAATGTGGACAGCCTGACTAGATATCCTGGGAGATGGTGGACGGACCGGGTCTGTAGGGAACCCTACCGGGAACGTGGTCTCTCATACTGAACGGGGTATGGAGACCTTATGTATTTTTGCGCCCATACCGAACGGGGTATGGGGACGGCCCTGGAATCAAGTTATAAATATTAATGGTTCACGTGTAGCGGGGACCCCCTATGGATCCCCATGGATACTAGTATGCTGGTAAAAGAGGAAAATATGTTGTTTAATGATTGAAATGTAAAGGCATGGTAAGTGTTATGTTATAAAATCTATATGATTTCATGATGATGATAATGTTATTGTTTTCATATGTTGTTTTCATGGATCTCACCGAGGTAAGTGGACAGTAAAGGTTTTTATGTTAATAAACGAGTTTGTTATAAATTATGCTCCATTGGTCATTTTTATTTTCTACCCACCTTTACTTCCGTGGCGGTGAGATAGTGTGAAGTCTTTACTGGGCTGGTGTAGCTCATTCCTTATTTAACCATTTCAGATCAGGAAGACGTTGTTCCCGAGCCTGTTCCGTAGAAAGACGGCGAAGGGGATGCCTAAAGACTTCATAGTTATATTTATAGTTCTTATTTCGAGTATCATTTTTAGTTAGTTTGTTCCTTCATGTTTTGAGTACGTTTTGGTTATTGTGTAAGGGATGTTAATCAAAATTTTTATTACGTTTCCGCATTTGAGATTTTAATACATACATTTTATTTAAATTTCCGGGGCCGTTACAGTTGGTATCAAAGCTGCATTCCTCGGACCCATCCCTTACACAATAATGCTTAGAGAAATATTCACCAATAAATCGTTACTTAACCATTCCTTATGAAATGCAGGTACAGAGAAATGAGGAGAGGAAGACCCCCACTAAACCGAGCGGCCCGGGATAATTCGCTTCGGGAGGATGTAGACAGGTTATTTGAGATGATGGAAGGATTCATAGCTGCCCAGCAAGGGCGAGAGGAGAGAAGGGAGTTACCTGACCCTCCTCCACTACCTTAGGTTGAGCCTCCGCTACAACAGGCTAATCCCGAGCCACCCCGGTACGAGTCTGCCCCTCCACAGTACCACCCAACACCACTGCCGCAGTACAACCCGGTGCCCCAGCCACGGTACTACCCGGCACCGCCACACTACAGCCTAGTGCCCCCATCATATCAGCAGGTGCCACCACAGGACCCCCAGTCTATCCCCAGCCGGGTCCAGTCCCTCTTCCACGGGATCCCGCTCCTTCCTTGATCGACCCGGGCTACAGAGATGGGGATCCTCTTTTGAAGAGGCTCAGTACTGGCTGGCGGAGACTGAGAGAGCTTTCAGGACCTTGGAAGTAGTTCCTGAGCAGAGAGCCGCCCTTGCTTCCTACATGCTGGTAGGGGAAGCAGGACGTTGGTGGGAGCTCAAGCAGACCACCCTGCCTACACCAGTCACTTGGGAGTAGTTCTTAGCGGCCTTCCATACCGAGTATCTCCCTGAGCACATCCGACACCTAAAGGAAATGAAGTTTGTTCAACTGGTCCAGGGAAACATGACAGTATCAGAATATGCTCGTAAGTTCCTAGAGTTGGGCCGATACTCCCCAGAGACATTGATGGATGAGGGTCGAAAGGCCAGGAGATTCCAGTGGGGTCTCCTCCTGGAGATTAGGCAACACTTGTTAGTACTGGAGCTTAAGACATATTCAGCAGTCCTAGCAAAGACACATATCGTGGAAAGGAGCTTCAACACCCGTCCTTAGCCAGGAGGGAGTTCCCGACCCTCAGCTCCGTTCCGCAGGCCAGCACCTACTGCGCCTGCCCAACCAAATAAGAGGCCCAGACCAGCCATCCAGGCCCCTCCTCGGGCTCTAGGGGCAACACGTGGGAAGATCTGTCAGCACTGCGGTAGAGATCACGGGGACTGACCCTGCTACCACCTCAACAACACTTGTCGCATATGTGGCAGTGCCCAGCATTATGCAAGAGAATGCCCGAGGAACTAGAATCAAGGAAGGCCTCCTATCCAGGGTAGAGCTTACAACCTTACCTAGCAGGATGCCGACGCCGACCCGGATGTGGTACAGGGTATGTATACTATCTGTGACCATATTGCTCATGTTTTATTTGACACTAGTGCATCGCATTCATTTGTTTCACATGTTTTTGCTTCCAAAATTAATGTATCACCTAATAAACTTGATTCATTATTATTTGTGTCTACTGCCGGAGGTGAAACACTACTAAGGGAAGTTATTTACAAGGCTTGTGCCGTGGAGATAGCAAATAAAAAACTGAGTGTAGACCTGATAGGGTTAGACACGGGGAATTTTGATGTAATCTTAGGGATGGATTGGCTAGTGGCATATCAAGCCACCATAGATTGCTTTAACAAGAAAGTTGTATTTAATCCTCCTAACGAGGAGCCATTTACAAATTAATAAAATCATTCAGTACTTATTCCTTGATGACAAGTTTTCTTAATTTCTAGTGCCTAAATTTTGTTGTTTTCTCTGACTAGGCAAGCCCAAGAAGGAAATTTGTATTCAAGAGATTCCGGTAGTCCGAGACTTCCCAGATGTGTTTCTGGACGAACTGCCCGGTCTGCTAGTGGACAGAGAAGTCGAGTTCACTATAGACCTAAAGCCAGGTACACAGCCCATTTCGGTTGCTCCTTATCGCATGAGCCGCATTGAGATGGAAGAGTTAAGGAAACAGATCACTGAATTGCAAGGCATTGGTTTTATTAGACACAGTGTGTCCCCTTGGAGTGCCGGAGTCACTTTTACAAGGAAGGGAGATGGAACATTGAGACTGTGCATTGATTACAGAGGATTGAACAAGGTTACGATAAAAAATAAATATCTCCTTCCCCGGATTGATGACCTCTTCGACCAGTTGTAGGGTGCACAGGTCTTCTCTAAAATAGACCTGCGATCAGGTTACCATCAGGTGAAGATAAGAACAGAAGACATCCCCAAGACGGCCTTCCGAACTAGGTACGGACACTATGAGTTCCTGGTCATACCATTTGGGCAAACCAATGCCCCGACAATCTTTATGGATCTGATGAACAGGGTCTTCAGAGAGTTCTTGGATCAATTTGTTATCGTGTTCATTGATGACATCTTAGTCTACTCAAAAAATAGAGAAGAACATGCTCACCATCTTGCCCAAGTTTTGCAGGTCCTCAGAAACAAGAAGTTATATGCAAAGTTGAGTAAGTGTGGATTCTGGCTTGAGTAGACCTCCTTCCTAGGACACATCATATCGAAGGAAGGGGTATCAGTGAATCCCGAAAAGGTTGAAGCGGTACTTGGCTGAGAGAAGTTGACATCAGTTAAGGAAATTCGTAACTTCCTTGGGATTGCAGGTTATTACTGCAGGTTTGTTGAAGGATTCTCTAGTCTAGCAGCTCCTCTAACCTGACTCACAAAGAAGAATGCCAAGTTTGAGTGGAACGAGGACTGCGAAAGAAGTTTTTCAGAATTAAAGAAGCGGCTGACTACTGCACCCATGCTGGCTTTACCGAGTGGATCAGGAGGATATACAGTTTATAGTGATGCCTCCTATCTAGGCCTGGGTTGTGTTCTGATGCAGCATGGAAAGGTTATAGTATATGGGTCCAGACAGTTAAAGAATCATGAGAAGAACTATCCCACCCATGACTTAGAGCTTGCTGCAATCATACACGCCTTAAAAATCGGGCGCCATTATTTGTACGGAGAGACCTTTCATATCTATACCGATCATAAGAGTTTGAAACACATATTCACTCAGAAGGATCTTAACATGCGTCAGAGAAGGTGGATGGAACTCTTTAAGGACTATGATTGTGATATCTTATACCATTCGGGTAAGGGCAACGTGATAGCAGATGCTCTCAGCAGGAAAAGTGCAGGTATCTTAGCCCATTTGATGGTTTCAGAATGCAGACCAATTAGGGCCACCCAACAGGTTCGACTACAGGATCTGAAGAGAGTCACATGTTTGGGCCGCTTGACAGTCCAGCCCGAGTTGATCCAGAGAATAAGGGAAGCCCAGTCAGTCAACCCTGCCCTAGTAACCCGCAAGAAGGATGCAGAACAGGGAGTGAGCTCAGAATTCCGAATCTCTGATGATGGATTACTTCGTTTCCAAGATAGAGTGTGTGTCCCAGATGACAGTGAGTTAAAAAGAGACATCATGACGGAGTCCCATAGCTCGAAGTTTGCCATGCATCCAGGAAGCACCAAAATATACCAAAGCATGCGACCCCGGTTTTGGTGGCATGGGATGAAGAGAGACATAGCCGACTTTGTATCTAAATGCTTGGTATGTCAGCAGGTCAAGGCAGAGCATCAGCGTCCAGGTGGGTTACTTCAGCCTTTACCGATCCCGGAGTGAAAGTGAGAACATATCACTATGGACTTCATATCGGGGCTACCCAAGGCACGTTCAGGACATGATGCCATATGGGTAATCGTTGACCGACTTACCAAGTCTTCCCACTTTCTAGCCATCAGGATGACCGATTCATTGGACAAGTTGGCAAGGATGTATATCCAGGAGATAGTCAGATTGCATGGGGTTCCAGTGACAGTAGTATCCGACAAGGATCCCAGGTTCACTTCTCAGTTTTGGAGTAGCCTCCAGCAAGTTATGGGAACAAAGCTGTCTCTTAGTACTGCCTTCCATCCCCAGACTGATGGACAATCAGAAAGGACAATTCGTACGCTTGAGAATATGCTCCGAGCTTGTGTCATAGACTCTGGGGGCCATTGGGATGACTATCTACCCCTGATAGAGTTTGCCTATAATAACAGCTACCAAGCAAGCATCGGCATGGCTCCATATGAGGCGTTATATGGGCGCCCGTGTAGATCACCCATTTGTTGGGAGGAAGTGGGCGATAGAAGATTGTTCGGCCCGAAGTTGGTAGAGGAGACCACGTCCAAAATAGTTAAAATCAGAAAGAACATTCAGACAGCTCAGAGTAGGCAGAAGAGTTATGCAGATACCCATAGGAGAGACCTAGCGTTTGAGAAAGGTGACCGGGTATTTTTTAAGGTCACTTCTTTCAAGGGAATTAGTTGGTTCGGCATGAGGAAAAAATTAAACCCCCGATTTATCAGACCTTTTGAAATCTTAGACAGGATTGGTACTGCTGCCTACAGACTAGCACTGCCTCCAGAGCTCTCCAGAGTCCACAACGTGTTCCACGTATCCATGCTACGTAAGTACAACCCAGACCCTTCTCATGTCTTGGCTCATGAACCGCTTCCACTCAAAGAAGACTTGTCTTATGAAGAAGTACCAGTCGGTATCACGGACCGAAAGAGCAGGATACTTCGCAACCGGAAAATATCATTTGTAAAGGTCGTGTGGCAGAACCACACACCCAGGGAGGCTACCTGGGAGCTAGAATCGGATTTTAGAGCCCAGTATCCCCATTTGTTCGACCAAGAGTGAGGGACAAATTTGGGGGACCAAATTTCCTTAAGGGGGGAGAGTTGTAAAACCCAAAATATTTTTTTTATATTATTTTTATTTTTATTTTTATTTATTTTTCCTTTTTTGTGTTTGAATTTTTTAGATTTTAATTTAATTTAATTTAATAAAAATAATAATAATAATAATAATAAAATTGGATAAAAATATTATTTGGATTTAATTGAAATTGATTTTGGGAAAAAGGGGTGAAACTTTGGATTCTGGGGGTGTTTTTGAAAAGAAAATCAGAAATCGGAGGTCAAAACGCAATTTAAAAAAATTGTACCACGTCAACAGCCACGTCAGCAACCCGGTCAGCAGCCCCAGCCAACCAGGACACGCTGCGTGGCAAGGAAATGCTGACACGGGACGAGCCACGTGGGCAATCCACGTGCGCGCGATCGGACGGCCCAGATCTATTCCCACGCGCACGGACAGCCCAGATTCACGCGTACGGACGGTCCAGATTTAATCAGGCACGGACGGCCCAGATCGCATCACGATGGACGGTCCAGATTTAATCCCAATTAAATCGCGATCGGACGGTTCAAATTTAATCTTGATGGACAGTTGAGATTAAAAGGCAAAGGGTATAAATAACCCCACCCACACCTGACCACAAAACCCTAGCCGCTAGTGCCTCGCCGGAGAAGAAGAACCAGACGCCGGATGAGCCGGCCGCCACCACCTGTCGTCGCACCGGAGAAGTTTCCGAACTCCAATCGAGGTAAATTTTCTCCCTCTGTCTCATTTTTCGATGCTGAATCCGCCTATGGCCAAACCGGAGCCAAACCACCGGCCAAACGGCCGAAAAAACCCGTCGAAGTCTGGCGGCGCCGCCGCGACTCCCCTCTGTTTTTGCCTCCCATGAGGCCCTTCTCGGCCTCCGTTCGATGCAAATTTTATACCACTGTGATCACCGTTCTTTTCTCTACAGGTTTATCGGAGCCAAACATCAAAACGTGACTCACGCCGGAGGAGCCGCCGCACCCGAGAGCACCGCTGCCGGTAAGTCTCGATTTTTTGTGATTTTTTGGCCCACCGAGGGCCCCAGGGTTGTTTTATCACAGGGACCGATGCAAATTTAGCCGAATTCAGTTGAAAATGGCCAACCCGAGGCGGATCACCACCGCAGGTGGCGGCGCCGTCGCCGGAGCACGACGAAGCCGCCGTGCCGGAATTTTGATATTGGCCGAAAGGGGCCCTAGGCCTGATTTGGGATTTTTTGGGACACGTGCAGGTACCGGTAATGCATTTTAGTTTTTCAGAAAAAATTTAGAGAAATTAAGGACAGCCCGTAGGCGCACTGTAGAGTCGATTTCAGACCCCGAAATAAGTAAGGACCCCTCACCCTATTTTCTATCATGGTATTAAAGCTTAATAAATAATTAAACGGTATTTTGTGACTTTATAGATGTATAATTTATTAAGGTTGCTAATGGAGCCCGAGTCTGATATATTATTGGTCAGTTGTCGTTTGATCTATTTTTCAGTATTAAATGTAGCATGATGTTTGATGTATTCATTTTATGGTCTCGTATGCATGAATTATGGTTTCTTTTATTATGGTTTATATTATAGTGAACCCGATACTGTGTTATCTTGTTTAGTGTCAATTACTGGTTTACATGTTTGTGTATGATTGGATGAGTGAGACCAAGGAAAAGGGTAAAAAGGTTATGTGAATTAATGAGTGGATAATGTGGATAGTCTGACTAAATATCTTGGGAGATGGTGGACGGACCGGGTCCGTAGGGAACCCTACCGGGAACGTGGTCTCTCATACCGAACGGGGTATGGAGACCTTATGTGTTTTGGTGCCCATATCGGACGAGGTATGGGGACGGCCCGTTTCACCCTCATACCAGACGGGGTATTGAGATTCATGGTTTTGGTGCCCATATCGGACGGGGTATGAGGACGGTCCTGGAATCAGGTTGTAAATGTTAATGGTTCACGTACAGCGGAGACCCCCTATGAATCCCATGGATATTAGTAGGCTGGTAAAAGAGGAAAATATGTTGTTTAATGATTGAAATGCAAAGGCATGGTAAGTGTTATGTTATAAAGTCTATATGATTTCATGATGATGATAATGTTATTGCTTTCATATGTTGTTTTCATGGATCTCACCGAGGTAAGTGGATAGTAAAAATTTTTATGTTAATAAACAAGTTTGTTATAAATTACGCTCCATTGGTCATTTTTGTTTTCTACCCACCTTTACTTCCGTAGCAGTGAGATAGTGTGATGTCTTTACTGGGCTGGTGTTGCTCATTCCTTATTTAACCATTTCAGATCAGGAAAACGTTGTTCCCGAGCCCGTCCCGCAGGAAGACGACGAAGGGGACGCCTAAAGACCTCATAGTTATATTTATAGTTCTTATTTCGAGTATCACTTTTAGTTAGTTTGTTCCTTCATGTTTTGAGTACGTTTTTGTTATTGTGTAAGGGATGTTAATCAAAATTTTTATTACGCTTCTGCATTTGAGATTTTAATACATACATTTTATTTAAATTTTCGGGGCTGTTACAGTGTACATATATCTATTGGACGTATATAAGCAATAACTATAGTTTGGTTATGGGCCCTTTTTATGAATTGAGACTTAAAATTGGACTTGGCCCTATTTTATTAATTGTTAGGCTGAGGGATTGGAGAGAGCAATAAGACAGAATCAGCAAGCAAACTTTTTTTTTTTTCATGATAAATTTTTTTCTATATTTAATACTTTTTTTTCATAATTTCACTAGTTTTTTTTTTAGAAATTTATAAAGAAAATAAAATATCTTGTTTTTAAATGAAATGAAATAAAATACAAATAAAGCAAAAAAAAAAAGTGTCGATTTTCTGTCAAAACTTTTAGCATCAAGTAAAAATATCATAAATCCAAACAATTTTAAACAAATTGTAACTAATTATAATATAAGAAAAATTCAATGAGTAAAGTAATAATTTTCGTAAAGCCATTTTCATTTGCCAGCTGATCTACAAGAACAATGTAATTATCATTATAATATGTATACACAAACACACACATATACATTGTATATATTAAAGAAATTTGCATCAATTTTTACCCACATATTTAAGGACCAAATATTCCTATACATGGTGCCATCTAAAGTCAACTGAATAATTTAGTTATTTATCAATTACATTGATTTTTTAAAAAAAAAATTATTTAAATTAAAAAAATCATCATAGACATAGCTTTTAGTATTAGAATAAGATGCGACAAATAAAGTGTTGTTTCATTAAGTATTTTATATCCTAAATATTTATTTCTGTTATGTTTATGAAATATTTAAATATTGACTCACTTTATTTTAATAGTAGAAGTACAATTTACCCAAATGATATTAAAGCACATTTTTTCTCTCAGTGTGTATTAATTGGTCTAAATATTAAATTAGTATATATATTATTTTTAAATATTTGAATTTGTATCTATACTAATATGTTTATTCTTTTAGTCTATCTGTTTTTAGATAAATATCTGTATTAATCTTTATCAATTAAATATCATTAATATTGTCAATAAATTTGTCACATGATAATAAGTTGGATTCGTAATTATTTCTGATTAAATAAATTTTATATCACATTTTATATGACATTTAATGTATAAAAAAATATTTTAATTTTTAATATATAAAAATTAAAAATTAAATACATAAACCTTTGCACCATGTGGCTGATAAACAGTCATGTGTTCATGACAAATTCGGTAACAATATTAATGACATTTAACAAATATAGATTATTATAAATATTTTTAAAAAATAAAAAATAAAGAGTCCAAAAGAGAGAAAAAAAAAATAGTAAAAGAATTAATTCAAATATTTAAAAATAATATAAAAATTAATTTAATAGTCAAGTCTATTTCATATATACATCGATGAATATAAATACTTTATTATCAATTAGACTAACTATTATTTAGATGATAAATATTTTATTAAAAAGAGACATAACACTTGTCAAATGAATCTTATGTATAATTATATAAATTAAATAAAAAGGAAATAACTTACCCCCAGATGGTTCCATCAAGCACACTTGAAACGTAACTTGTTCCTTCTTTACATGTATACATTGTATTAACTCATACCAACTTTGACAAAAAGGCACGTTGATGTGTTGCTGAATAAGTACATATATATTTTGTTGTTAATACAAGGCCTCCATTTCGGGGTATCTTGCTTTCATCCAATTCAGCTTATTATCCGTTTCTCTGCCATATATATATATAAATATAGACACACCTCCATCAGCCTTTTTAGCTCTCACTTGTTTTCTTCCTTTGCATCTCGTTCAGGGTATGCTCCCTTCATTAATCAAACGTTGTTTTTATTATGTCTGCCTCTGTGTGCGTGTGTATATATATATGTATGCGTAGGTGTGTTTTAATTCGTGATTTGGTTGTTTTGGTGGGGTTTCAGGGCAAACCCAGATAAGTCCTTTTGATGATGAGTGAAGATCAAAAAGAGACGTTTATAGCTTGGTTATGGTCACTTCTGGTGAGCATGGCAGGAGGCCTTGTTTTGATATGGTGGGAGTACGAGTACCATCCTACTTACAGTCAGCTATGGATGGTGCCTTTTGGTCTCATTCTATTCCTCACTCCACTCTTCATTTGGTTGGCCGTTCTTATCTCCGATCTCTGCAATTCCACCAACGGTATCAATCGACTTAGTTGTTCATTTCATGATCTGGAGAAATGATTCACCGACTTCTTTTTATCTAACAAATGGATATATAACTTTGAAATAATTTTATAATTTACCAGTGACTTATAAAATATACATGTATTATGTTGTTATAATATATATATATATATATATATATATATTATGAAAATAACATAAATAATCATCATGGGCACATATGTTTTTTTCCTTTTTTTTTATTATTGAAGTTTTTAACCAGAAGATGGATAATTAAATTATTGTTAATTCATCATGATGTAATGATAGGCGACTAGTCGACTTGTTTAATTTTTCATTTGTAGGGGAGGGAATAACCCTGCCTTCTGGGTTTGTCATCTAATAATCATTGCATTATTTATTCATATATTCTGAACCATCTTCTAAATGAATCTCTACGTCCACAAACACCCTGTGCTTTGGTGTGTGTGTGTATATATATACATACATATCTAACCAAAACCTATATATATATATATATATATATATTACTGCCTGGTGCTTTCTTTTTCCCCAAAGCCGACAACGAGGTGGCTATACATTGATTCTTATGTAGTAGATATATCATATCCTTGGTTTACTAGATTCAAGGACATGCATGGCGCATGCCATCCGCATTTTGAGATATATATCTATATGCATATGTATGTAATGAAAAAATTCATTACATACAAGAACATAAGTTAGCAATATTTCACATTACTGAAAAAAAAATTTAAAAAAAAAAATGTATGCCAAATTTTATCTTCAAAATAATAAATTGTAATTTTAGGTCGCAAAATTATTAATTTAAGGAGCATAATTTTAATGGCTCCGCTGCTGTTGAAAAATTTGCAAGAACAGAAAGAAAGAAGATTATAAGAAAAAAGAAAAGGAAAAACCCAAAATTGGTAACTGGATATGGGCAAAAATCAAAGAATCATCTAGGGAAGTAATTTTGATAGCGTACATAGTCACAAGAAATATTGCAAATGATTGTGATCAAGATACCCAGTACAAAAACAGTCGGTAAAACAAGTGTCTGAAAACTGATATCTATAAGAAGAGGAATGGGTTGGAATTCTTTGGGACCAACATATTCAAGACAGTCTTTACCTGTGCATTCTCAGTAAGCATCAACAACCGAGATTAAAAACACCCAACAACATTGAATAATTGCATGTACAAGTAATGTAACTGGCAGTGAAATAATCATCCAATTCTTGCACCGATCATTCACAACGCAATAGTATGGCTCAATCCAAAGTTTTGGGCCGAATGGGGATAGTTTTTCTCAAACCAAAAATACCTCCAACAGTTCCCGTGAAAAGGAATTGTAATTCATGGCAAAATCATCTTATATACACCTTCCGATCACCAACATTATGATATAATATGTTCAAACACTTGAAAAAAAGAATATTGGCCAAACTTTGTACCCAAGCTCTATATTGTTAACACAAAAGGATACATAATAGCTACAACAACCAGAATGAGCAGGATATTTCAAGTCTCACGTCAAGCCTCAACATCTGAACGTGTTGGAAAATCAAGGCCATGGAGTGCTGGAGTGTTCTGTAAATCTTCTTCTGAAAACAACGGGAAGAACCATAGTACCTTCTTTTTGCCAAAAACCTTCAACAAGACAAAATAAAAGTTATAGGGATGGTAAAAGAATTAAGCAATGAAACCATTTGAGTTTATCTAAAAGGAATAGGAAGAGTCTGTTTAACATCAGATTAAAATAGAAAAATCACTTTATCCGGTGAATTGGTCTCAGTTGCTAAACTAATTTCAGAAATCGACAGATCAGCAGACAAAATTGATCTCAGATTCAGTAAGAAACAACATTTCTGTGCATTACATTTTCACAATGATCACATGTTCTATGGAAAAAAGAAATCTTGCACCCATCAGGAAGATGATCAGGAATATGATTTTACCTTCCTTTGCAATCAAAAAACAGAACATCCCAAGCACTTCATATATATGCCATTGGTGCAAATACCAGATACTTTATATAAGGTAGAGAAAAACCTAACCATACTTGCCTGAAGCTTAAGTTCAAATAATCACTCAACTCTCAGATAGAGGTCAAGAAACTGAATAAGAGAGTGAAAAAAAAAGTCAGGTAGCACACACGGTGGGTACCTGTTCAAAATTCTTCTTCCGGCCCAAGTCATACTTCCACCTTACTGTTCCTTTCTTCTCGTATACCTGAAATATTATTCCCAGAAGGTAATATACAAATGATGAGGGATGACCCAACCTAGAAAATGTTTGTAGATTGTTCAATGCTCCCGTAGAAGATGATTAACCTTCACAATGATCAACTTATTTGTAGGGTGTTCTCATAAGGTTTATATGTGATTGGAATCACAAATGGCCATTACATGTGATTCAGCTGTCACAACTTAACATTCTGAGTTTCATGTCCACTCTAAGCAGCAGGAAGATGCGAGACCAGGAGGAACTTCCCCCAGAAAGCAATAGTAAATATGTCCAGAAATAGGCACAAAGGAAAAGCTAGTCATTACCTCTATTGAAGTGGTATTGCTCGAAAGAAGAGAAGCATGCAAGACAATGAAACAAAGAAGACTCAGCGCAAAAGCTAAATTGAGAACTGCATCAAGGTATACAATCTGTAAGAAACATGAAAACAATGAGAATGAAGATCTATTTCTGATGATATTGCAAAACCAACAAGAAAGGCAACTTACCAAAAGCCAAGAAAGTGACTGCTAAGTTGCCTGGAGATCCAGAATGATTCTTGGCATGGCCAAAGAACTTGATAAAGCCAGGCAGCAAGACAAGGGTATCCAGTGTTGTCTCCAAAAATGTATAAATCTTTTAAGGGCAGAAAATGAATGTGATGAAACAAGTGGCAAAATAACATATCAAATTGTACAAATTTAGATAAAATACTTCCATTAGATATTACAACTAACTCGTATATATATAAGAATTCTTAACTACAAATAGAGAAATTTCTCTTATAATAAAGATTTTAAATAATTACATCATTATATAAAAAAAAACAGTAGGACTATATAAGAAAAAATATTATGATCATTTAAACAACAAAATATTTGTATCAATATCCTCTCTTAAGTTAGTGCAAAAATATCATGCATGTTCAACTTGCATATCAAGTTCTGAAGAATTTTGTTGCAGAATTCTTTAATGAAAATATTTGCCACCTGATTGCTAGAAGACATATGATGTAAGCATAAGGAGCCATCAACCACTTTCTTTTATAAAGTAACGGTCAATTTCAATGTGTTTTATCCGATTATGTTGAACTGGATTTTGAGTAATATTAATAGTTACTTTATTGTCACAAAATAATGATAGATTTTCTTTTTTAAACAATTTTAATTTCTTCATTAATTTTTGCACCCATAATAATTCACATACCCCATAGTTTATTATTCTATATTCTTCTTCAGCACTAGAACAGACAACTATACTTTACTTCTTACTTTTCCATGTAACCAACTTGCCTCTAACGAGTGTACAGTAACCAGTAATTAACTTTCTATCATCAGGAGATCCAGCCCAATCGGCATTTATAAATATTTCTATTTTAAGGTGGTCATTTCTAAAGAAGAGTGAACTTTTTTCTGGTACAGATTTCAGATATCATAATATTCGAAAGACATGCATGTACTGACTCACCAAGTTAACTGCATATGTTACATCTAGTCTAGTATGTGAGAGATAAATGAGTCTTCCAACTAATCTTTGATATTTTCCAATATCAATTGATATACCACTTCTTGTTTGTAATTTGTTATTACTTTTAATAGGAGATTCGGCTGGCTTGCAACCCATCATACCAGTCTCTTCTAACAAGTCTAGGATATACTTTTTTTAGAGATAAAAATTTATTTATTAGATCTAACAATATCAATTCCCAGAAAGTACTAAAATTTTCCAAGATCCTTGATTTTAAATTCTTGAGCAAGAGGTCTCTTTAATCGAGTCATCTCCTTTATATCATCTTCAGTTACCACAATATCATCTACATAAATAATGAAAAGAGTGATCATACCCTCACAATACTTGATAAATATGGTATGATCAGCATTGCTTTTCTGATATTCGAAAGATATCATAATTCTTCTGAATTTTTCGAACCATACTATTGGAGATTGCTTTAATCCATACAAGACATTCTTTATTTTACAAACCTTCCCTTGTATTCTTTGATCTTCAAATGTAGATGGAATTTTTATGTATACCTTCTCCTCTAAGTCCTCACGAAGGGAGACATTTTTTACATTAAATCGGCGTAAGTCTCAATCAAGATTAGTAGTGCAAGATAGTAATATTCTGATTGTGTTCATTTTTGCTACAGGTGCGAAGGTTTCCTAATAGTCAACTCCATAGGTTTGAGTAAACCCTTTAGCCACTAGTCTAGTTTTGTATCTTTCAATCGACCCATCTGCTTTATGTTTTACACTGAACACCCACTTACAATCAATCCTCTTATTTCCTTACGGAATTGAAACAAGCTTCCATGTTTCATTTTTTGTCAATACTCTCATTTCTTCAATCATCGTTTCCTTCCATTTAGGATCTCTTAAACCTTCTCTCCAATCGTGTATAATAAACAGAGACGGAAAAAAACAAAACAAATGCTCTACACGAGGGAGATAGAGAATCATAGGAAACAAAATTAAACATACGATGCTTAGTGTAACACCCCGCCAATCACTGTACTAAAATGTTTTGGAAACTCTATTTATTTGGGTCTTTGATCGTTTTAAACTTAAATTAATTTACGCTGTTTAATATTTTTTGAGATTCGTGATTTTGATATATTTTTATTTTATTTTAAAATATTTTATTTTATTTCAAAGAAAAATTTAAAAAAAAAAACTAGAAAACGGTGAAACGAAAGAAAACTTGCCCGTGGGAAAAATCCCACTAGAAAGCAGTTTGCCCGCGCAAGTGCTTGGCACTGTGCGCACGGTGCGGGGTCAGGATCTGTGCGCGGGTCCTGTCGCGTGCAGGCGAGCTGTCCACCCATCACTTCGCGCATGGACTGGTGCCGCACACTGTGCGCGCGCCATCTGCACAGCAGACCTACTGAGACAAGCCCTGTGTGCCTGGGGCTTGCGCACGTGGCGCCTAGTACACCTAGGCCCTGCGCGCGCAGCAGTAGGCCTATGCCCCGTCGCTGCCTTGGGCGGTGTGCCGCCGCCGCCAGTGGAGAAAATTTTTTCCCTCGTTTTTGGTGTCAAGAATCTTTCCTCCTCTCTCTTCACCGAATTTCACCACGGTGCGAATCCAACGGTTGCGAAATTTTATAAATTGCTCTTCCCTTTCACTTCCTCTCCACACTTCCATTCCTTCCATTTCTTAAAGATTTAAAGAGAGAGATAGTAAATTAGTGAGAGAAAAAGAGAAAAAAAGAAAAACGGTAAAAAAAAAATCAAGGTTTCGGTATGGAATCTAGTATTACTTTCGACGTCTTAAGTAATATTTTTTTAAATAAATAAATTTAATATGATTGTTATTTTGTCTGTTTTGCATGCCTCTGTGTTCAAATGAGTCGAATTGTTCTAATTTTCAAACATGTTATGTAAATTACTGACACTTAATGAATTTGCATGTAATATATGTAATATTTAGTCCATAATAGCAAAAGTAAAAAAAAAATAAAAGGAGAAAAGTAGAATGAAGCTTGTATGGTCCGAAATGTATATGTATTGACATGCATATTGCATCAAAAGTTTCGTTAAACTTTTTATCTCGGAGGGGTATATGTTCCCCTTACCCTTCGGGGTATCTATTTCTCACTCCCCTATTTGGTCTGAAAAGCCGTGAGAAAAACCGCTCCTAGTGGATGACTGCGTGCCCTCTGATGAGAGTGGTATCGCACTATCTACAGGGGTCACCTGTGGCTAAGTAAAGTTGTGACTATAGATATATGTTAGGCCCACTATACTTAGTACGATCGTAGTCATATATTGTACCATGATTTGACCAGCCGGAAGCAGGTCTGAGGAAATTGTTGTATCTGTATCTGTATTTAATCTGGTCATTCCACTTGGACAGTTAGAAATCTGTATTTGCCCTCAGATATGAAAGTTTGTAACGACTTCGTAAAACATGACATGAAATATCTGTGCATTTCATGATTTATTTAATTTTCTCTATTATTTGGCATGATATATGTATATTTGATTTTCTGTACTAACGTACTGTTTTGATATTCAAATAAATGGTTTCTTTTTCCAATGATGAGTTAGGTAAACAAGAAAGCTAAACGGTGAGATAAAATAATAAATTTTTAAAATATCACGATATTAATTTAATTATGTTTTCTTACTGAGCATATGAAGCTCACTCTTTCCATCTTCCCCCCCACCCCACCTCCCTAAATGAGGAAGAAAATGAGTAACCGCAGGCAGACCTACCCTTGAAAGTTTATGAGGATCCTGTGGATCCACAAATCTGAATGCATGACTATTCCCGCACTCTAATGAATTCCAATAGCATAGTGAAAGAAGTGACCTTTATGTTTTGTATTTTGTTGTCACTTCTGACTTCAGTGATATATGTATTTAGAACATTATATATATATTTGTAAAAAATTTGTTAAGGTTTGATTCCGCTGCATAAATATTATCATGCACTCGTTATTCTAAATCTGAATCTAACACCAATTTGGCTTAATTAATACCTGGGATGTCACACTTAGTGCAAGTTCTGATTCATTTCCTAAGAGCAATTGGTTTATCAGATAATTCACAAGGTAAAGATGACTCACCAGTATCTTCAGGAACTAAAGAAGATTCTTAATCTGGGATAAACTGCATGATGGCTTTTTCTGTCTTATCTTTTCTTGAATACTTCTTCAAGTCCAACGTATCCAATCGTCCAACATTTTCTTCTTAAATAAGATCTTCTGATGTAGAGTTCTCCTCCTAAATATGACTGTTAAGAGTTACAAAACTAAACATCAACTCTTCTGTAATATCCGAACCCAAAATTTGACCATAAGTTAATTTTAAAAATTAAAATTAATATATAGGAATATAAATTTTAATTTTATAAATTTTTATTTACTGTAAAATTTGAAAAAAAAAATGTGGAGGATGAAATCAAATACAATTTTGAAAAAAAATTGTGAAAATTTGAGTTCGGGGGTGTTTTTTAAAGAAAAATCGAAAATTGGCGGTCAAAACGCAATTTAAGAAAAATGTATCGCATACGACCGCCCAGTTAGCAGCTCTGATGAACCGAAGCGCACCGCGTGACAAGGCACGCTGACTCGGTGCCACACGGGAGGCCATGCTAGCAATCCGCGTACCCACGATCGGACGGTCCGAATTTATTCCCGCGCGCAATCGGATGGTCGCGATTAAATGCAATGAACGACCCAGATTCGTTCTCTCTTTAAATGTGATTGTACGGTTCAGATCGAATCGCAAAGAAGGGTTCAGATCGAATCGCAAAGAATGGTCCAGATTCATTTTCTCTTTAAACGTGATCGGACAGTCGAGATCATACGCGAAAAATGACCCAGATTAAAGGGAGGCAGATATAAATACCTCATTTCACACCGAACCCTAACCTTAACCGCCAGCCCCCCGTCGGAAAAGAAGAACTAGACGCCGGAGAAGAGAGCCGACCACCGCCCGCCACCTCCGGGCGCCAAAAAAAAAATAAAAATTTTCTTATTCGCTCAAAATTTGATTTTCAACACCTCCATGGCCAAATCGAAGCAAAAAGACCGTGGATGAGCCGAAAACCGCGGGTAAAGCCCAGCGACGCCACCGCGGGAAAAACAAAAAATCGTCTCTGATGAACCCCTTCCCGATTCCCGTTTCGTACGATTTTTCCACCATTATATTCACCATTCTGTTCTCTACAGGTTGATCAAAGAAAAACTCCAACCGCGAAGGTGAGCCAGCGGAGCCACCGCACTGGAAAATCCCGCTGCCGGTGAGTTTTTAATTTTTGATTTTTTTCGGCCAATCGAGACCCCTTAACATGTTTTCTCGCAAGGATGAGTATAGAACCGTCCGAAATCGACCAAAACTGGCCGAAAATGGTCGGTCCGAGGCAAACCACTGCCGCTGGCGGCAATGTCGCTATGCTGGAATTCTAAAATTGGTCGGAAAATATTTTTAACACTGATTTTTGAATTTTTGTAGTACTTTTAGGTATTTGAAACGTGTTTTAATCTCCAAATGAAAATTTAGGGAACCCGAGGACCACTAGTAAGCGCAGCTGAAAGTTTAGTGTTTGGGACATCGATTCGAGTAAGAATCTCTCAACTTATTTCATGTTATGGAATTGAAATTTAATTATAAATAATACGGTATTTTGCGTAATTTAGAAAATTTCGATAATTAATTACAGATTACTAATAGAGGCGGAACTGGTTATTTATTACTGTTTATCCTGTTTTAACTGATTGATTGATTTCACAATTTTAAATGCATAATAATACACTGGAGTTAGTAAGATAATTCAATTGTGTTTTCTTAGTGCATGTATAGCTTGTTTTGCGTGATTTACAGTTAAATTGTAAAACTATAAATTAAATGTAAATGGAAATTGCTTGATTAAGTGAATGAATTGTAGCCTTACTAGATATCCTGGGAGATGGTTGACGCACCGGGTACATAGAGAACCCTACTGTGAACGTTGCTTCATACTGGACTGGGTATCGAAGTTTGGTATTTTGGCGCTCATACTGGACGGGGTATGAGAACGGCCGTTTCACCCTCATACCAGACGGGATATTGAACGATAGTATTTTTGGCGCTCATACCGGACAGGGTATGGGGGCGACCCATTTTACCCTCATACCGGACGGAGCATTGAAGGATGGTATTTTTGACACTCATATCGGACGAAGTATGGGGATGACCAGTTAGTTGACAATGTTGAATAAGGATTCACACGTAGTAGGGACATTCTTATGGACCGCCATAGATACCAGTAGGCAGATAAAAAAGAAAAGTTGTTCTGGTTAATTAAAAATGAAATTATGATATTGTTTGTATTATTGTCTCTATAGGTCAGTTTTGAAAATTTCGCTACGGTAAATATGTAACAAATGCTTTTATTTATAATAAATGAATTTACTTATATTAAGAGTTCCATTAGTTGTTTTTATAATTTTTACCAACTTTCATTTTTATATCAGTGAGTAGAGTGTGGCATTTTTACTGAACTAATGTAACTCACTCTTTCATTAACTATTTTAAATCAAAAGGACCAATATCCAGATCTCGATCCATAAGAAGGTTGCGAATAAGATGTTCAGTTGTTTACTTTCTATTTATTTCTTTAATTTTTTGTTCGTTCTTTTAGAATGGTTATTCTCGTAACCCTATTGAATATTCTAAATTATTGTGTAAGGAATGTAAACCCTAACTTTATTATTTCGTTTTCGCATCCAATTTATGGTTCTATTTCCTTTTAAGTTCCGGACTGTTTCATTTGGTATTAGAGTCGCGTTCCTCGAAACCATTCCTTACACAAAATCCTTACAAAACACCAAAAATAATGGATTATCACTCAACCATTTATTGTGAAATGCAGGTACAGATAGATGAGGAGAGGGAGACCCCACTGAGCTAAGCAGCACGGGAGGGTTCGCTTCGAGAAGATGTGAACCGACTATTTGAAATGCTGGAGAGACTCATTGCTGCCCAGCAGACCCGGGAGGAAAGGATAGAGCTACCTGACCCTCCCCCGCTGACACAGGTAGAGCCACTCTTGCAACGGGAGGATCCTGAGTTACCTTGGTACGACCCTGCTCCTCCACAGTACCATCCGGCACCACCACAGTACGGTCCAGTGCTCCAACCGCATCACCCGGCACCACCACAGTATACCCAACCGCATCATCCGGCACCACCACAGTACAATCTGGTGCCTCTACCGTATCATCCAGTACCACCACAGGGCTATCCAGTCCATCCCCAGCACAATCTAGTCTCTCTTCCAGGGGACTCAGTTCCTCCCATGATGGACCCAGGCTACATTGAGAGGTATAAAAGACTAAACTCATTTACTTTTACAGGGGCATCCTCTTTTGA
The DNA here is from genome assembly GCF_054855325.1 of Carica papaya. Taxonomy (NCBI): domain Eukaryota; kingdom Viridiplantae; phylum Streptophyta; class Magnoliopsida; order Brassicales; family Caricaceae; genus Carica; species Carica papaya. The sequence goes on along the minus strand of NC_142313.1, from coordinate 10,288,173 downwards.
AGAGGCCGAGTACTGATTGGGTGAGACAGAGAAGGCCCTTACGACTCTTGGAGTGATTCCCAAACAGAGAGTCATACTTGCCACCTACATGCTTGTGGGAGAGGCAGGCCGCTGGTGGCAACTCAAGCAGGCCACCATGCTCATTCCAGTCACTCGGGAACAATTCTTGATGGTTTTCAATGTAGAGTACCTCCCAGAGCATCTACGACATCTGAAGAAAATGGAGTTTGTACACCTGATCCAAGGTGATATGACTGTATCAGAATATGCCCAAAAGTTCCTAGAGTTGGGTCGGTATTCTCCTAAGAGTATAATGGATGAAGGCAGAAAAGCAAAAAAGTTCGAGTGGAGTCTCCGTCCTGAGATTAGACAGCAGCTGTATGTATTCGAGTTCAGTACTTACTTGATCGTTCTGGTCAAGGCACAACTAGTGGAGAGAAACCTTCGCATTTTTTATCCAGCAGTAGGGAACCTCAGGCCCTCGATTTCACACTGTATACCAGCACCTACTGCGTCTGTTCAGCAGAACAAGAGACCTAGACTAATGACTCAGGCTCCTCTTCAGATTCCGACAACAAGACGCGGTAAGACTTGCCAGCACTATAGCAAGGATCATGGGAACCGACCCTGCTATCGCCTCAACAATACTTGTCGTATATGTGGGAGTATACAGCATTACGCGAGAGAGTGCCTGAGAAATCAAAACCAGATCAAACCTCTTATTCAGGGCAGGGCTTACAACCTCACTCAGCAAGATGCAGAAGTCAACCCAGACATAATACAAGATAAGTACACTATCTGTAATCATTTTGCACATGTTTTGATTGATACTGGTGTCTCACATTCATTTGTTTCACATGCTTTTACACCAAACTTGAATGTGTTACCTGAAAGACTTAATTCTATATTGTTTGTGTCTACTCCTATGAATAGGACACTACTGGATAAGGTTATATACAGAGCCTGTATCATAAATATAGCAGATAGGAAATTGAGTGTGAACCTAATAGAGATTGACACGGGAGACTTTGATGTAATTCTAAAAATGAACTGACTAGCGGCATATCACTCCACCGTACATTATTTTCATAATAAACTTGTATTCAACCCTTCTAATGAAAAGTCATTTACAAATTAATAAAATTCTTTAAATATTATTTCCTTTTGACAATTTTTCCTATTATTAAGTGGTTTAACTCGGCTGTTTTCTCTTACTACGCAAACCTAATAAAGAAATTTGTATTTGAGAGATTCCACTAGTTCAAGACTTCCCGAATGTATTCCCGGATGAACTATCCAGACTGCTAGTGAACAGAGAAGTTGAATTCATTATAGATCTTCAGTCAGGCACCCAGTCTATTTCGGTTGCCCCTTACCACATGAGTCGTGTTGAGATAGAGAAGCTGAGGAAACGGATCAATGAATTGCAGTATAGTATATTCATCCGACATAGTGTGTCTCCTTAGGGTGCTGAAGTCACATTTGCACTAACTAATGCACCAGCCATCTTTATGGATTTTATGAACTGGGTTTTCAGACAATTCCTGAATCAGTTCATCATTGTATTTATCGATGACATCCTAAACTATTCAAAAAACAGAGAAAAATACGCTCACCATCTGACTCAAGTTTTGCAGATTCTCAGAGAAAATAAGTTGTATGCAAAGTTGAGTAAGTATGGGTTCTGACTCGAGCAAACTACATTTCTAAAGCACATCATATCAAAGGATGGAGTGTCAGTGAACCCCGAAAAAGTTGAGGCAGTGCTCGGTTGGAAAAAATTAACATCGGTCAAAGAGATTCGTTACTTTCTGGGAATGGTAGGTTATTACTGCAAGTTCGTTAAAGGATTTTCTAACTTATCTGCTCATTTGATTCGGCTCACAAAGAAAAACGTCAAGTTTGAGTGGAACGAGAACTGTGAAAGGAGTTTTTCACAACTAAAAAAACGGTTGACTACTGCACCTGTGTTGGTCTTGCCGAAAGGAACAGGGGGATATACAGTTTATAATGATGTCTCCTACCTGGAGTTGGATTGTTTTCTGATGCAATATGGGAATATTATAATCTATGGGTTCAAGCAGTTGAAGAGTCATGAGAAAAACTACCCCACCTATGATTTAGAACTTACCGCGATTATCCACGCCTTAAAGATTTGGCGTCATTACTTGTATGGGGAGAGCTTTAAGATCTATACCGACTATAAGAGCTTGAAACACATATTCACTCAAAAGGATTTCAACATGCATCAAAGAAGATGGATAGAAGAACTCAAGAACTACGATTGCAACATCTTGTATCACTTGGGTAAGGGTAATGTGGTGGCCGACGTACTCAGCAGATAAAGTGCAGGTATATTAACTCACTTAATGGTTTTAGAATGCAGGACAATAGGGGTTGCATAACAGGTACGACTCAAGAATCTAAAGAGAGCTACATTTTTGGCCCACCTGACTATTCAACCTGAATTGATCCAGAAAATAAAGGAAGTCTAATCCGTCGATTCCACCCTAACAGCCCTCAAGAAAGATGCAAAATATGAATTAAATTCAGAATTTCGAATCTCTACCGATGAGTTGCTTAGATTTCAGGATAGAGTGTGTTCCATGTGACAGTAAGCTGAAAATAGACATCATGACCGAGACCCATAACTCAAAGTTTGTTATGCATTCCAAAAGCATTAAAATGTATCAAAGTATGCGACCTCGATTTTGGTGGAACGGGATGAAAAGAGGTGTGATCGACTTTATTTTCAAGTGTTTAGTATGTCAGTAAGTCAAGGCAGAGCATCAACACTCAAGCAAGCTACTTCAGTCATTACCAATTCCAGAGTGGAAGTGGGAACATATCACAATGAATTTCGTGACATGCTTGCCTAGAGCACGCTCGGGACATGATGTCATTTGGGTAATTGTTGACCGGCTCACCAAGTCTTCCCACCTCTTGCCCATAAAGATGACTGATCCCTTGGACAAGCTAGCAAGAATGTATATCCGGAAGATAATCAAGTTACGTGGAGTGCCAGTGATAGTAGCGTCCGACAAGGACCCCAGATTCACTTCTCAGTTTTGGTCTAGTTTTAAACAAGACATGGAAACGAAACTGTCTCCTAATACTACATTCCATCCTCAGACCGATGGATAATCAGAAAGGACGATCCGCACACTAAATGATATGTTCTTGATTTCGGAGACCATTTAGATGATTATTTACCCTTAATAGAGTTCGCATACAATAACAGCTACCAAGTAAGTATCGGCATGGCTCCGTACAAGACGTTGTATGGCCGCCCATGCAAACATTGATCTGTTGGGAAAAGATGGATGATAGAAAATTGTTCGGTCCAGATCTTGTAGAAAAAACTAAAACCAAAATAGTTTAGATCAGAAAGAACATCCAGATGGCTTAAAGCAAGTAGAAGAATTATGCGGATACCCGAAGGGATTTGAAATTTGAGAAAGGTGATCGCGTGTTCCTTAAGGTCACTCCTTCCAAAGGAATCAGTAGGTTTGGCAAGAGGGAGAAACTAAATCCCCGGTTTATTGGGCCATTTGAAATCTTAAACAGAATTGGCACCGCTGCTTACAAACTGGCACTACCTCCAGAACTATTCAGGATCCATAATATGTTTCACATGTCTATACTACGCAAACACAACTCAAACCCCTCTCTCACGTCTTGACCCACGAGCCCCTTTCACTCCAAGAGGATGTCATACAAGTAGGTACCGATTGGTATTGTGGACCGAAAGAGCAGAGTACTCCGCCACCGGGAGATTCCCTTCGTTAAGGTCCTATGGCAGAATCGCACATACACAGAGGCCACATTGGAGCTGAAATCAGACTTCAGAGCCCAGTATCCCCAACTATTTAATTGAGTGAGAGAGACAATTTGATGGACCAAATTTCTTTTAGGGGGAAAGAGTTGTAATACCCAGACCCGAAATTTGTTCCGAAATTAATTTTAAAAATTAAAATTAATATATAGGAATATAAATTTTAATTTTATAAATTTTTATTTAATATAAAATTAAAAAAAATAAGTAGATGATGAAATTGAAAACAATTTTGGAAAAAATAGGTGAATTTAGGTTCGAATGGTGTTTTTAAAAGAAAAATCAAAAACTGAGGGTTAAAACACAATTTATAAAAAATGTGTCATGTAGAACCGTTCAATCACAGCCCCGACAAACCGGAACGCACTGCGTGGCAAGGCACGTTGACTCAATATCACGCGGGAAGCCACGCTGGCAATCCGCGTGCCCGTGATCGGACAGTCCAGATTTGTCCTCGCACGCGTGGATGGTCTGGATCCATTCCCTCCTTAAGCGTGATCGGACGGTCACGATTAAACGCGATGAACGGCTCAGATTCATTCCCTCTTTAAACACGATCGTACGTCCGGATCAAATCGCGATGAACGATACAGATTCATTTCTTCTTTAAACGCGATCGGACAGTCGATATCAAACGCAATGAACGGTTCAGATTAAAGGGAGACGAATATAAATACCTCACTTCACGGCGAACCCTAACCCTACCTGCCAGGCCCCTACCGGAGAAGAGAGCTGACCGTCACCCCCCGCCGCACCGAAGCCACCTCTAACCACCAAAAAAGGTCAAAAAAAATTCATTCGCTCAATTTTTGATTTTAAACACCACCATAGTAAAATCGGAGCAAAATGACCGGCGAATGAGCCAAAAACTGCGGGTAAAACCTGCCGGCACCGCCGTGGGAAAAATTAAAAATCACCTCTGATGAACTCCTTCCCGATTCCCATTTCGTGCTATTTTTCCACCATTGTATTCACCATTCTATTTTCTACAAGTTGACCGAAAAAAAAAAAAAAAAAAAAAAAAAAAAAAAAAAAACCAACCGCGAAGGTGAACCGGTGGAGCCACCGCACCGAAAAATCCCGCCACGGGTGAGTTTTTGTTTTTTGACTTTGTTCGACCAACCGAGATCCCTTAACGTATTTTCTCACAGGGATGAGTATAAAACCGACCGAAATCAGCCAAAACTAGCTGAAACAGTCAGTGCAAGACAAACCGCCGCCGTAGGCGACGGTGCTGCCGTGCCGGAATTCTAAAATTGGCCGGAAAAAATTTTTAACACCGATTTTGGAGTTTTGGGATATTTTTAGGTACTTCAAACGTGTTTTAATCTCCGAATGAAAATTCAGGGAACCCGGGAACCACCAGTAAGTGCAGCTGAAAGTTTAGTATTTCGGTTGTCTTACACTGGAGTTGATAAAATGATTCAGTTGTGTTTCATTAGTGTATATGCTGCTTGTTTTGCGTGATTTACAGTTAAGTTATGAAACTAGAAATTAAATGTAAACGGAAATTGTTTGATTAAGTGAATGAATGAATGGTAGCCTTACTGGATATCCTGAGAGATGGTTGATAGACCGGGTACATATGGAACCCTACCGTGAATGTTGTCTCATACCGGACGGGATATCGAGATTTGGTATTTTGGTGCTCATACCGAACGAGGTATGGAGATAGCCGTTTCATCCTCATACTGAACGGGATATTGAGGGATGGTATTTTTGGCGCTTATAGCGGACGAGGTATGGGAATAGCCGGTTAGTTGATAATATTGAATAAGAATTCACGCGTAGTGGGAACATCCCTATGGACCCCCATGAATACCAGTAGGCAGATAAAAAGGGAAAATTGTTGTTCGGGATAATTGAAAATGAGATTATGATGTTTGTGTTATTGTGTCTATAGGTCGGTTTTGAAAATCTCATTACGGTAAGTATGTAATAAATATTTTTATTTATGATAAATGAATTTACTTAAATTAATAACTCCGTTAGTTGTTTTTATGATTTTTACCAACTTTCATTTCTGTATCGGTGAGTAGTGTAGCATTCTTACTATACTAGTGTAACTCACTCTTTCATTAACCATTTTAGATCAAGAAAACCAAGATTCAAATCTCGATCTACTAGAGGGTTGCGAATAGGATGTCCAGTTGTTTACTTTCCATTTATTTCTTTAATTTTTCGTCTGTTCTTTTAAAATGGTCATTTCCGTAATTCTATTGAGTATTCTAAATTATTGTATAAAAAACTTAAACTCTAACTTTATTATTAAACGGTGAGATAAAATAATAAACTTTTGAAATCTTACGATATTAATTTAATTATGCTTTCCTTACTGAGCATATGAAACTCGCTCCCCCACCTAAATGAGAAAGAAAATGAGGAACCGCAGGCAAATCTACCCTTGAAAGTTTATGAGGACCCCGTGAATCCACAAATCTGAGTGAATAACTGTTTCCGCACTCTGATAAATTCTAATAGCATAGCGAAAGAAGTGACCCTTATGTTTTGTATTTTGTTGCCACTTCTGACCTCAATTATATATGTATTTAGAACATTATATATATATTTGTAAGAAATTTGTTAAAGTTTAATTCTGTTACATAAATATTATCATGAGTTATTCTAAATCTGAATCTAACATCCATTTGGCTTAATTGGCACCTGGGATGTCACACTTAGTGCAAGTTCTGATTCATTTCCTAAGAGCAATTGGTTTTTCAGATAATCCACAAAATAAAGATGACTCACCAGTATCTTCAGGAACTAAAGAAGATTCTTGACCTGGGATAGACTACATGATGACTTTTTCTATCTTATCTCTCCTTCAATACTTCTTCAAGTCCAACTTATCTAATCGTCCGACATTTTCTTCTTGAATAAGATCTTCTGATGTAGAGTTCTCCTAAATATGAGTGTCAAGAGTTACAAAACTAAGCATTACCTTTTCCATTTCACTCTCCCCCTGAAGAGGTGTTGAAGTGGAGCTGAAGTATGATTCAGATTCTCTAAATGTAATATCCATACTCACAAAATATTTTCTAGATAGCGGATAATAACACTTGTAATCCTTTTGAGTTGGAGAATATCCAACAAATACACACCTGAGAACTCTAGGTCCCAGCTTGCTCACATTTCTACCATGGATAAAGCAAATACATCCAAACACTTTTGGGGGAACAATATAGGAATTTGTACCTTACAAAACCTCCAGAGAACTTCTAAAATCAAGAATCCGCAAAGGCATTCTATTAATAAGGTAGGTAACTGAAAGAACTGCATATCCCTAATAACTTTTAGGTAGGTTCATGGCGAACATTAGTGATCGAGCTACTTTCAGTATGTGTGTGATATCCTAAGTGCTAATTAAGCCAAATGGTTGTCAGATACAGATTCAGAATAACGAATACATGATAAAATTTATGCAGCAAAACAAAAGTCTTACAAATCCCTTACAAATATATGAGTTCCAATACATACATATACTGAGTCCAGAAGTGGCTGCAAAATACAAAAAAAAAAAACAAAACATAAGGGTCACTTCTTTCACTATGTTAATGGACTCATTAGAGTACGGGAATAGTCATACACTCAGACTTATGGATCCACGGGATCCTTACAGACTTTCAAGGGTAGGTCAGCTTGCGGTTCCTCACTTTATTCCGTATATGGGAGGGAGAGTATGAAAAGAGTAACTTCCATATGCTCAGTAAGGAAAACAGTATTAAATTAATATCATAAGATTTCAAAAATTAATTATTTGAACTTATCATTTTACTTCCTCGTTTATCTATCTCACATTATGGAAAACCATTTATTTATTAAGAAAACGATATGTTAATATAAATAATCAAACATACAACATGTCAGATAATATAGAAAATCAAATAAATCATGAAATGCTTAGATTTTCGTATAATATTTCACGAAGTTACAACTTCCATCTCTGAGAGCATATACAGATTTTCAACTATTCAAGTGGAATGATCAAATAAGATACAGATACGACAATTTGCTTAGACCCATTTCTAGCTGGCCAAACCATGGTACGATCTATGATCATGGTCGTACTATAATAGCCCTAATAGATATCTACAATCACAACATTACTTAGTCACGGGTGTTCCCTATAAAGAGTGCGATACCACTCTCGTCAGATGATACACCGTCATCCACTGGGAGTAGTCCTCTTGCGTCTTTTCATATTAGATAAGGGAATGAAAAATAGATACCTCGAAGGGTAAGGGGAACAGATACCCTGAAAGGCAAGGGGAACAGATACCCCTCAAAGATAAAAAGTCTAACGAAATATTTGATGCAATATGCATTTCAATATAGATATACTTCGAACCATACAACTTTCATTTCACTTTTATCTTTTTCTTTTCTTTTATAATTTTTACTGTTACCGATTACATATTATATTTATTACATGCAAATTCATCAAATGTCTACAATTCACATAACATCCTTGAAAACAAGAACAATTCGACTTATCTGAACATAAAGGCATACAAAACAGGCAAAAATAACCATCATATTAATTTAGTTTATTTAAAAATACTGCATAAGACATCGAAAGAAATACTAGATTACTTACTAAAACTTTAATATTTTCTCCTTCACCATTCTCCTTTCTTTCTCTTCTTCTCTCACTAGACTACTATCTCTCTCTCTCTTTTTAAATCTTTGAAAAATGGAAGAATGAAAGTGTGGAGAATAAGAGAAGAGGAAGAGCAATTTATAGAGTTTTGAAACCGTCGGAATCGCGCCAAGTGGCGAAATCCGGTGAATAGAGAGAAAAAATGGTCAGCATGAAAAACGAGGGAGGAGGACCTCTTCCATCGACAGCGGCGGCCTGTCGCCCGAGGCAGTGGCAGTGCACTACCCGAGGTGACAATGCCCCAGCCAGCGGACTACATGCTAGCCTGCAGGCGCACAGGCCTCTTGCCGCACGCACAAAGCCTAGGCACGCTGGGTGCTGCACGCAAGCCCGAGGCGCACAAGGTCTATCTGCGCGCGAGGTGACACGCGCAAGTCTTGGCCCCGCGTTGTGTGCGCAAATGGGACGTGCGCACAATGCCCAGCACCCGTGCGGGCAACTTAACTCCCAGCGGGATTTTCTTCCCGATTCACTGTTTTCTGATTTTTTTTCTCAATTTGTATATTTAATTTAAATGAGATATACTTAAAATTAAATAAATTAAATTAAAATTAAATTAAATTAAAATTAAATAAATAAAAATCAATTAAAATTATGAAATACGATAAATATTAAGTAACGTAAATTAATTAAGTTTAACGTAGCCAAAGACCCGAATAAATAGGGTTTTCAAATCATTTAAGCACAATGAAGGGCGGAGTGTTACAATGTGTCTATTTTTTCTTTCAGCAACCTTATTCTGTTCACTGGTGTAGACACAACTTATCTAGTGAATTATCCCATTTGATTTCCAAGTATGGAACCCACTATCCATATATTCTGTATCATTGTCAGTTCTTAGGATCTTAACTTTAGAATCAAATTGTGTACATATCATTTTATGAAATAATTGGAAGAATGAAAACACATCATTTTTTTGTTTTCAACAGGTAAATCCATATCAATCGAGTACAATAGTCAATAAAGGTAACAAACCATCAATGACCAAATAAAGAAATATTCTGATTAGATCCCCACACATTAGAGTGAATAGTTATAAAAAGACTAAAACTTCTATTATTACTTAAATGATATGAACTCCTTTTATGTTTAACAAATGCACATGCATCACAAAATAAAGAATCCATGGAAGTTCTTTCTTAAACAAACTAGAATATAATTTTTCTAAAATAAAAAAGAAAGAATGTCCCAACCACCGACGCTATTGTAGTATTTCCATATTGACTTCTTTGTTCTCAATGGTGACTTGATTCCCAATTAGGTTATGACTTCTTTTCAAGATATATAAGTCATCTTGTAATCTACCAGTGTCAATCATCCCCCCTGTTCGAAGATCCTAAAAGATACAATAATCATAAAAAAATTCAATTTTACAGTTTATATCTTTAATAATGACACTAATAGATAAAAGGTTATTAGGAAATCTAGGCACATGTAAAACTAAGGACAATGTAATATCGGGGTACAATTAATGGAATCTCTTTCAAACACAGGAGTGTATGACTCATCTGCTATACGAATATTTTCTCCTTTAGTATAAAAAAAATAAATTAGAAATTCAGTGGAAGAATCTGTTATCTGTCTGTTAGCTCCAGAGTGTATAATCCAAATATCAGGAATGGAAATAAGGAGAGAAAGAATACATGATTTTACCATATGTGATGCACCAATAGTTGTTGAAGAGTTAAGTTGAGACAAAATGTGCATTAGACTCTGAATATCTTCGGCGGAAAAAGTTTCAATTGTCAGTGTGTTAGATGTTTCACTTGCCTCAACCAAGTTTGTTTGAGCTCTCATAGGCCCACCTTTCCTTCCTCCAACGTCCTTTAATGGGTTGTCTATGCAATTTCCAGCAAGTCTCCTTAATGTGTCTCGGTTCCTATAATAGTCACAATTCCGTTGGTTTTTGAAGTAATCAGATTGAGCAATGAATCCACCTTTCTCAACTGGTGCTACGTGGAGCATGGCAATTTTTCTACTTTTTTCTTGCTGAACGTAAGAATAAGTTTGTTTTAATGAGGTAATGGGCTCATTTCCAAGTACTTGGACCCGTATCTGATCATATTCGGCATTCATACCAGCCAAAAAATCATAATCCGCTCATTTTCTATCATTTTCTTAAATTTGACAGCATCCCCTGGGCAATCTGCTTGAAAATCCTGATAGTAGTCGAACTTCTGCCATAGTCCACTGATTTCAGAAAAATATTGAGAGATAGTCAACTTTTCTTATTTTGTGTTGTGAACCTTATTCGGGAGTTCATAAATTTGAGTATCATTACCCACTTGTGAATATGTAAGAGACACTACATTCCATTTTTTTGCGGCAGTGTTGATCAACAAATATGTTCGGCCAATACGAGTTTGCATGGAGTTAATGAGCCAAGATATGACCAAAGAGTTTTCATAGTCTCATATGTTATATTTCAAACTACTGATTTCTGGCTTCTTTACATCACCAGTAATATAATCCTGCAAACTTTTGACTTTGATAAACAGTAAATAGGATTTGGATCAGACAAGATAATTAGTTTCATCAAACTTGACAAGATTGATTTGTAGTGATGGGTTATCATAGTTGGGAACAATCATCTTTTTTGCTTCTGTCATTTTTGAATACTAGAAACAACAATAATACCCAATAATATATCTCTCAAGGATATAATACAATTCCTAATTAGCACCACAAAAAAGCCGAAAAAGTTCTGAGATAGGAGAATATTACCGGAAGCAAAACCAAATCTGAGGAGAGAATAACTAAGATAGCAAACCTGGTCCAAAAATAACCAGCAACCTGAGAAGGCTGAGAAAATCATACCCTAGTTACAACCTGAGAGGAGAAGGTGCGACAATCGCACAGCTGAGAAGGCTGAGGGTGCGCAGCTACGTGGAACCCAAAAACCAAGTTGCGCGGTGAAGGAAACCGAACGAAAGAAACCAAAAACCACTGTGAAAAGCTAGTGCAACCCAAACGGAGGAACTAATGCGACCCAATCTGTGAAGCTTCTTCACTATCCAAAAATTGATGCGCAAAACACAAAATGCTACGAAGGGACGACGTGAATCAGTGGTTACAAGAAGGCAGCGCGACACGCGAACCAATGAGCTGTGAAGAAGTGATGCGCGAACCAATGAGTTGCGGAGAAGAAGAACAACACGAATCAGGAGGTTGTGTGTGAAGGGCAGCGTAAACAGCCACATGCGAGCGGAGTAGGCAGTCGGGTATGGCGGAGAAAGTCACCGGAATAAGGCAGCCGGCCACCGGTGAGATCAGTACTCCATTTGGGTGGGTGTTGAAAAGATTCTAGAGTTTTGAAATAAACTTTGAAATTGAAACCCCAAAATATCCTTATTTTACTCTAATAACATGTAGAAATTTGAGAAAAATATTTACACTTTATTTTTCACTTCCATTATCTATTACAACTGACTCGTATATATATAAGAATTCTTAAGTACAAATAAAATTTTCCTTTCTAATAAATATTCAAAATAATTACATCATTGTGGAGAAAATAAATGGTAAGACTATATAAGAAAAAATATCACGATCATTTAAGCAACAAAATATTCGTGTCAACACAAATAATTGTCAAAACTTTCCAGATAAGATGAATCAAATCATGCATAAGCATTAACAAGGGAACTGCTTCACAATACATAAAACAGAAACATTAAGTTTAGTCACATTAAGAGTTACCCAATCTTAGCTAACACAAAACTAAGGCTGCACCTCCAAAAAAGCTGCCAAGAACATGATATAAGACCTTGTATTTTTAATTCTAAAACAAGATTGGGAAGAATAAGTTACCAATGGAATTATTAGCCAACTCACATGCAACCAAAAGAAGATTGCTGAGATCTCTCCTCCAGGCTAGTTTAAAAATCTAGCCTCTAAAGTTCAAACAACCAAAGAGAAATGCAATACAGAATGGTACACATACAGCATCAACTGTGATTATAGAAGCAATAAAGAGAAAAAGGAAAGATGTCACAATACCAGAAAAAGAAGAAAAAACTTGTAGTTGCATGCTCCAACACAATTCACAACCCAGACACAATGGTGGTCCATCTTAAGAACACATCTTTGACCTAAAAAAATTACAAAAAACTTTTAAAGAAAGTTTTAATTATAGTGTCGCACTAGTACATCTTATAATTCCAACTGTAGTTAATTAAGTCAACACCTATAAGAACACAACCTTGGTCTTTCAGATGTAACTATGAATGATAAAAAGCATGCAGACTCCTGCTACAATGACATGAAGACAATAACTATCAGCTACTTTAACAGAAACTAGAATACCACAGACCTTAACTGATTTGAAGACCATGTCTATAAGAGTAATTAAATATTCCAGACTGAGTGGAAGCATTCAGAAGTTCCTAACATAACAAGCCTGTATAAGGAATTACTTGAACTGAAAATTAGCTTTGCAAGAAGCTAAAACTTGATTCCTTGTAACATCAATAGCATGTTCTAAAAATAGATGGAAACATTTGACTCCATCCCAAAGAAAAGCCACGCAGGAACAACACTACCATTATGCGAAACACCAGATAAAATTAGTGGGGGAAGATTAAAAGTTGGCTTACAAACAGAGCAGTGGTGGCAACGTGGTGGCTTGCCATTTTGACAATGTATGCAGTAACCTGCTGGCGGTCTTCTTTCTGAACCATCAGGAGATGACCATGAAGATCCGGAAATCTCAGGACCTCCACCATCTGGAATTATCGTGGAACTTCCAGCCTCCAAACTTTCATATGATGAAACGGGTCTCCAATTTTCCGGGACAGAACCAGGATCCGTAAAGACCACCATAACGTAGCTCCACATCAACAGTACAAGCTGCAATCCACAACCCATTTTTCAGAATAAAAAGTTCCATGAAAATGCTATACCCCAAAATTATAATGAAATATATCCACTTTTGGTTTCAATGAACTGTCGTAACTGTCGAATATCTGCAAGAAAAACAACTCTAATTTTAAAATGCTAGCAGGATATTACCAAGTCGAGTATCTCATCGGTAATTACAGGTAGGATACTGGTAATTACAAAATTGCCAACATAGATAAATTGCCCCATGTTATGGATTTAAGCTAGTGATTTAAGTTGTTCTAGTTCCGAGAAAAAAGCAAATCACAAAATTATAAGCAATTAATGTGAAACCAAATAGCAAAAAACCGACAGTGGCAAAAGCAAAGGGCGAAAAAGAGAAAATAACCAGAACATGAAACAGTAAGATGATTGACAAAGCCAAAAAGGAGTGGAATCCTCCACGAAGCAAGCGGGGGCCCCAGGTTAGGACGACGACGGCGTAGTAGGAGACAGCGATTATTGCGGCGACAAGAAGGATCATGAAGTAGCCGAGGACCTTGAGTCCAGAGCAAAGCTTGAAGAGGTTTATCTGCATCCCAGGATTAAAATGACGACGTATCCCGAGTTGAGGGAGGAAGGAGACGGATCTTCGTGTTCGCCGGGAGAATAAGCGTTTCCAAATATCTGAAGCCAGGTTTTTGTCACTCAAGTTTCCTTTGTTACCGACGCCGGTGGTGGCGATCGGCGAGAGACAACAAAAGCAGCGTAGCAGGAAAATGACCGATGAAATGGGCGTGCTTGGCTTCGTGTTTACCTCAGTCCTCGTCCAGGAGACTGCGGTTCAAAATCCTGTTTGGGGAGTATGCAATTCGGGGGACTTTTTTTTTTTCATTGGCTTAATCCGGTGCGATCCGTTTGCCGATGAAAAAAAAATTGAACCGGGTCGGGTAAAAACAGTTCCGAATTTAAGTTTTACCTATTTGTATCTTTTTCTTTTAAATTATTTTTCTATTTTGACCTATTTGTGTTATTTATTGTTATCCAGATTCTCCATATGACATTCCTATAATTCTCTTTTTACCCACTTTATTATATCAAACTATAGATTTCTATTTGACTCAATTTCTAAAGATATTTATGTTCATTTATTTTTAACTTTATGTTTTATTTAATATAATTCATACATGAATTGTTATAATATAATTATCACACATAATGCATATTTTAAGAAGACAATTAAGGACAAACAATAAATAGGAGGCTAATTATAATGGCCAGGTAATCTATGTATAGTATGTAAAGGGCTAAAATTTAAAGAACATGAATTTGTATTTTAAATGCAGAAGTAAACAATAACGTTAGAATTTACATTCCTTACATAGTAAATTATAATACCCAATAAGAATACGGGAATGTTCTTTCTACAGTGGTTCGTAAATAAAAACGAATAAATAATTTAAAACAAGTAAATAAATGTTGTACGGGACTAGCACTTGACGAGGCCTGGGAGGTTAATCTACTCATAACCCTCATACTGATCAATATCTGGATCTTAGTCTTTTTTATGTGAAATGGTTAATAGAAAAGTAAGCTACACTAACCGAGTAAGAATATCATGCTAATTATTGAGATAGAAAACTAAAATTTTGTAAAAATCATAAAATAACTAATGGAATTCTTAATTTGAGTAAATTCATTTAACATAAAAAAAATCGTTTATTCCATACTTATTATTGTGAATTTTTCAAAAACGATCTATGAAAACAATAAATTTGAATATCATTCTTATGATACATTTATATGAACAATAATAGTAAACTTATCTCATTCCTTACTTACCGGTACCTCTGGAAGTTTATAGGAATATTTCTCTACTCGTGAACCCAATATATAGATTTATCAATTAATCCGGTCGTCGCCATATCCCGTCCGGTAATGGAAGCCAAACACATCATCATCTCAATACTTCGTCCAATATGAGGTGAACCATATCTCCCAAACTCTTCCGGTATGGGACTTTTTAGCTCAATCCGACTGAATTAATATCAACAGTAGAGTTCCCTATGTATCAGATCCACCCACCCTTTTCTAGAGTACCTAGTAAGCCTTTTATATATAGATCTCTACTAACAAAACAACCACCAATTGTATACCAACATTTTATTTTATATTCACATATCAATCAAATGATATTTAAGCAAACAATACAATTTCATACATCAACAATTAAGAACGTAATTAAGGTCTTTATTTCAAATCGGTCAATCAAATAAAAATCACGATTAGGCGATCAATAAATGAGAAAGCAATTTAAAAGTAATAATTTAAATTACATGGTGAAACAATAAGTAATGTAAGCAGTATAAAAAAATAAATAGGCAATACAAACGAGTTAGAACAATTGTAAACTAAGCAATGTCTGGCTTCACTAGTGACTTGTAATTATTTTTAGGATTTTTTCTAATTTTTCACAAACATAAAATATTCGATTATTAAGCCTCAATTTATCGTAGTAGGGCGTAGGATGAAGGATTCTTATTTAGATCAATATTTTGAAATATCGTACTATCTACTACACCTCCTAACGGATTCCAGATTTTCTGAATTTTTCTTATAGAAATCAAAATACTCATCGCGTATTCAAAAATATCCCAAAAATCCAAAATCAGTGTTGAAAACTTTTTCAGCCAATTTTAGGGTTCTGGCACGCCAACGTTGTCGTGCTCTAGTGTCAACTCTGTCGCCACAGCGGCGATTTACTTCAATCTGACCGGTTTTGGCTGGTGTTACATGTATCCCTGTGAAAAACACGTTAGAAAGCCTTGGATGGCCAAAAAAATTAAAAAATCGAAACTTACCGGCGGGGTGTCTCCGAGTGCGGTGGCTCCGTTGGTTCTCTTTCATGGCTGGAATTCTTCTCTGGCTAACCTACACCAGAAAGAGACGATGAACACAATGGTCAAAGAATCGTGTAAAATGAAAAAGAGAAGGGGGTCATCGGAGAGGGTTTAGGATTTTGGTCGCCGCAGCTCCGTCGGACTTTACCTGCAGTTTCTAACTCACCCGCCATCCCTTTTACTCCGATATGGCCATAAGGAGACTCAAAATTGAATTTTGAGTGGAGAGGAAAAAATTTTACTTTTTTTGGCAATCGGCGGTGGCTCTGGTGTAGCGGCGGTTGAGGGTCGGCTTCCTTCTCCGGCGTCTGGTTCTTCTTCTCTGGCGAGGGTTAAATAGCTAGAGTTAGGCTCTCCTACAAAGAAGAGTTTAAATACTCCTCTCCTCTTCAATCCAGGCCTTCCATTTGTGTCGACATGGAGCGAGAAAAATAGTTCGATGATTTCTCATTTAGGCTGATGGCGTGGATGAATCCGAACCATCAATCGCTATCCATCTCATCTGTCCGATCGCATCTAAAAAGAGAATGTATCTGGGTCTTTCATGCGTGCGGGATGAGGTCTGAACCGTCGGATTGACATGCACGTGGATCGCTTGTTTGGCTTCCTGCGTGATGCCGATGTTAGCTTACTTGCCACGCAGCGTGCTCTGGTTCACTCGGGTTGTTGACTGAGTCATTCCACATGACCAAACTTTTTTTTTTATGATTTAACCCCCTGTTTTTAATTTTTCTTTCAAAAACACTCTTCTGATTCAAAAGTTCACTCATTCTCCCCAAAATTATTGCCAATTTCATCTCTAATTCATTTTTTCTCAAAAATTCACTAAGATTAAATTGAAATAAAATAAAATTAATTATTTATATAATTTTTATAAAAAAAAAAATTATCCCAGACTGATTTTTGGGTCTGGGTATTACATACTAACTAGCACATTTTAGAAAATAATAAACTTTTGAATCATTAAATAGTATATATTGTATGGTCATCCTATAAAATATTGAAATATATATATGCATAATTTTATTTAAAAGATAATTTCTTTTTTTATTTATTTTTAAAAGTTTATGTTGTACTTTTTATAATGATATACATTAACTAAGAGTTACAGTTAACTGATTGTTTTTTCTATCTTCTCTTTTTCTCCACATATAGAGTAGAAGTGTTATTGTTACAACCCTCCTTAGAGTTATCAAAAGTGAAAAAAAAATAGAGTTTAACGAATTCGAAATCAACTAAAATTTTGGATATATGATTACCATGGGATATATTGATTAAAGTTTTATAATTATTTGTTATTATCATATTGTTTTATTATTATCCTAATTGTTTGTATTGAGTGTTTCTATACATATTGCATAAATTTTTTATTGATTTTTATATAAGGGATAAATTATATTGGAGCTCTAAGAAATGAGAATTAGTTATAAGGAACCCAAGTTAATGTTATCATAAATTTTAGATATTGAAATTGTAAAAGCTTACAAATTTTACATCCATGGATCTTTGGAATGAATATGATATTTATTTAAAGAAATATTTGCAATAGTTTTAACCATATTATATGTAATATTTAGGTCCAAAAATTGGCCAGGGATAATTTTTTTATTATTTTATTTATAAAATATTTATATAAATAATTAATTAATTTTATTTAATTTTTGAGAAAAAATGAATTAGAGACGAAATTGAAAACATGAGGTTAAAACACAAAAAAGAAAAGTTCGGCTGTAACACCCAACTATTTTTATTATTTTTATTTTATTTCATTTTTATTAATTTTATATAAATATAAAATATGTATTAATTTAATTTATTTTATTTTAATAAAAATAATAATAATAAAAATTGGTAAAAATTGTTTAGGAATTTAATTGAAAATAATTTTGGGAAAAATGGGTGAAAATTTAGGTTCTGAGGATATTTTTGAAAGAAAAATTAGAAACCGGGGGTCAAAACGCAATTTAAAAAAGTTGTACCACGTCAGCTGCCCGATCAGCAGCTCCGACCAACCAGGACGCACCAGGTGGCAGAGACGCTGATGCGGGAGGTCACGCAGGAGGGAGCTACGCGGATGATCCGCGTGGGCGCGATCGAATGACTGAGATCTGTTCCTGCGCGCACAGACGACCTAGATCAAAAACGCGCACGGACGGCTCAGATTGAATCGCGCATAGACGGTTCAGATTGAATCGCGATGAACGGTCCAAATTCACTCTCTATTTAATCTCGATCAGACAGTTTAGATTAAAAGCGATGAACGGCTCAGATCAAAAGTGGATGGGTATAAATAACCTCATCCGCACACAAACCCTAACCCTAGCCGCCAGAGCCCCTCGCCGGAGAAGACAGCCCAACCGCCGGGGAGCCGACCGTCGCCACTCGCCGCCGTACCAGAGCAATTTATGACCGCCAAACGAGGTAAAAAATTCTACCCTTTGCTCAGAATTTAATTCTAAACCCACCTATGGCCAAATCGGAGCGAAAGTAGCGGCCAATTGGTCGGAAAACACCGCTGCGGGGTGTTTTAGTTTTCGCCTGCGATGAGACCCTTCCCTATTCCCATTCGATGTGATTTTTCCACCGTTGTGATCACCGTTTCCTCCTCTACAGGTTGACTGGAGCAAAACACCCAACCGTAACGTGAGCTGGAGGAACCGCCACACCAGAGAGCCCTACCACCGGTGAGTTTCGATTTTTTACATTTTTTCGGCCCACCGAGGGCCCTAAGTGTGTTTTCTCATAGGAACCGATACAAGTTTGGCTGAATTCGACCGAAAACAGCCAACCCAAGGTTGATCGCCGCCGGAGCACGGTGGAGCTGCCGTGTCGAAATTTCGAAATTGGTCGAGTAGGCCTTGGGTCTGATTTTTGGGTTATTTGGGACATGTGTAAGTACCGTAAACGCGTTTCAATTCCCGAAAAAAAAAAATTCAGAGAATCTAGGGACTGCCTGTAGGCGTAGTGACAATCTAGTTTTCGGCATCGAATCAAATAAGGACCTATCACCCTATTTCCTATTATAGATGTGAAGTTTGAATAAATAATAATAATATATTTTATATAAATTAAATAGATATGCATAATTAATTATGATTGCTAATGGAGCCCGAACCGGACATTATTCTCTATCGATTCCTGTTTGATTTATTTTACAGTTTAAATGCATTATGGTATTTGGCTTATCTATTCTATGATTTTAAATGCATGTATCACTTACTTCACTACTGTTGATTTGGTGACGGAGATTAGGACAAATAGGAATGAGATGTGATATGATAAATGAATAAAGTGACAGTCTCACTAGATATCCTAGGAGATGGTGGATGGACCAGATTCATAGGGAACTCTACCGTAAACGTCATCTCATACCGAACGGGGTATGGAGACTTAATCATTGGCATTCATACCGGACGGAGTATGGAGATAGCCCGCTTCACCCTCATACCGGACGGAGTATTGAGGTTTAATGTCTTGGCGCTCATACCAGACGAGGTATAGGACGGCCCTGGAATTAAGACTGTTAAGAAGAAAGGTTCACGTGTAGTGGAGATACCCCTATGGATCCCTATAGATATTAGTAAGCTGGTGATACAAGAAACGGTTATGATTTAGTTTATTGTTAATGAATATGAATTTATGATTTGTTCTATATTGTTGATTGTGTATGAAGTTATGATCTGTATGATATTATTGCTTCTGTAATTTATTTCCATAAATTCCCTGATAGTAAGAAAAATGGTAAATGATTTTATTTTAAATAAATATATTGGTTTAAATTTAGTGCTCCATTAGTTATTTTGATTTTCTACCAATCTTTACTTATGTGCTGGTGATGTAGTGTGATGTCCTTACTGGGTTAGTGTAACTCATTCCTTATTTAACCATTTCAGATCAGGAAGACTTGGTTTCCGAGCCTGATCTACAAGAAGATGGCGAGTAGATACTAGATACTTTATAGTTTCCTTTATTTTTTTCATTTCTCGTATTTCTTTTAGAAAACTTATTTAATGATATTGTTTAGTACTTTTAAGTTACTGTGTAAGGGATGTTAACCTTAATCTTTTATTTCGCTTCCGCACTCAGATTATTATATCTATTTCCTTTTGAATTTCCGGGGCCGTTACATCGGCCATGTGGGATGACACAGTTAGTAGCTCCGACGAACCAGAGCACACCGCGTGGCAACCCTACTAACATCGGCACCACGTGGGAAACCACGCGAACGATCTGCTTGCCCAGTGATCCGACAACCTAAATCTCATCTCGCACACGTGAACGACCCAAATGCATTCATTCTTTAGGCGCAATCGAATAGTCAGATTCAATCTGATCATGCAGCCCAATCCCTGAATAGGATAGATCCAACGAATGAGAGAGGGGCACATCTTTCCAAATGAACGACCTACATCAACAAAGGATGGGTATTTAAGCATCGCATTCCAGGAAACTCTAGCCATAACCGCCCTGCCTTCGTAGGAAAAGAAGAACTAGATGCCAAAAAAAAAGGTCGACCACCTGCTGTCGCTGCACTAGAGCCACCGTCGACAGTCAAAAGAGGTAAAAGTTTTTCATTCCCACTTGGAATTAAATTCTAAGTCTCCCTGTGACTATATCGGAGCAAAAGGGACGGCAAGTGTAACAAAAACTGATGGCAAAGCCTCGCGGAGATGCCGCGGTTAAAACTTTAAACCCCCTCCAATGACCCCCTTTCTGTTTTTCATTTCATACGATTCTTTGACCACTATGTTCACCATCCCTTTCTATGCATGTTAGCCGAAGAAGAAATCCCAACCGAGAAGGAGAACCGGCAGAGTCGCCGCACTCGGAGACTCCCCTCGCAGGTAAGTTCAGTTGTTGGATTTTTTTTACCAACCGAAACTTCCTATCATATTTTTTACCAGGGATATGTGTAAAATCGGTAAAAACTGGATAAAAACAGGCCAAAACTGGTCAGGTCGAGGTAAATCGCTACCGTGGGCGGCGGAGTCAATGTTGGAGTATGGCCGCGGCGCCGTGCTGGAACCATAAAATTGATCGGAAAGGATTTTCGACATCGATTTTGGAGTTTTTGGAGTATTTTTGGATACGTTACGAGTATTTTAATTTCTTGAGGGAAAATTCAGGAAATCCAAGCCTCGTAAGGAGGCATAGTTGGTAGCACAATATTTTGAAACATCGATCTGGGTAAAGATCCCTTACTCTATTCTCTGTTACGGTAAATTGAGGCATAATAATTAATAATATCGTATTTTGTAAAAATTAAAAAAAATTTAACAATAATTACAGGTCATTAGTGGAGCTAGAAAACTGATCAGTGTACGAATAACTTTAGTTTGCCTATGTCTATTTATTTTCATATACTACCTAAATTGCTTATTTTTCTGCCATATGATTTAAATTATTACATTTAATTGCTTCTTCATTATTGATTGTCTGATTATGATTTTTATATGATTAATTGATTTAAAATAGAGACCCTGATTACATTTCTTAATTGTTAAGGTATAAAAAAATGTATTGTTTGCTTAAATATCGTTTGATTGATCTATAAATATAAAATAAGATCTTAGTAGGTGATTGGTAATTGTTTGTTGATGGAAATTTATATATAAAAGACTTATTGGGTACCCTGAAAAAGGGTGGACGGACCCGGTACATAGAAAAAATTATATCGTGGACAATATCTCAACCGGACAGGGCTGAGGGGTCACATACTGAAATGGTTGGGAGATATAGTTCACCCTCATACTGAACGGAGTATCAAAGTGATGGTGTGTTTGGTGCCCATTACCGGACGGGATATAGAAACGGCCGGGTAAATTGACAAATCTAGATATTGAGCTCACAAGTAGAGAGGGATCCCTATAGACCCTCAATAGTCTCAGTAAGCAGATAAAAATGGATAATGACCGACTTTACTCACTTGTGCATGAAATTATAAATGTTATATAGGTGTTTGTCTTATAGGTTGATTTTGAAAAAACTCGTAGCAGTGAATATGGAAATAACGTTTTGATATTAAATGAATTTACTCAAATTATGAGGTTTATTAGTTGTTTGGTGAATTTTACTAATCTTTATTTTTCGTATAAGTAATTAGTGTGACATTCTTATTAGACTAGTGTAGTTTACTTTTTTATAAACCATTTCATATCAAGAAAACCAAGATCCTGATCCCAATCAGCTAGAGGATTGTGAGTAGTTCACCTATCGGACTCCTTTCAAGTGCTAGTGGAGGTTAACTCTATAAGAAATCTATTTATTTATTTTTAATTATTGTTTGTCTTTTTTATGAACTAATGCAGAAGGGACATTCTCGTATCCCTATTCGGTATTTCAATTTACTGTGTAAAGAATGTAAACCTAACTTTATTGTTTACTTTCGCATTTAGATGATAAATCATTTTCTTTTAGTTTCGGACCTTTACAATATCTAATTAACAATATGAATACTAAAAACATTAATGACACATGCCATATCCGTCTTATATGCATGATCGGGCATAATATTTACACTTATACTTTAAACAAATAGCATAATTTTAACTTTTATTGATATAAAAATGCATAGAATTACTGCATCCATTAAATGTACAACCGATACATATCATATGAGACTATAAAATTCTTATTTTTTATTTTACAATATAAAAGTACAAAATAAAAACTTTGATTATAACTTTAGAAGGTTATTATCTATATTACTACTTACTTCTCAGGAATCATCTCAGTATCTGAAAAATAATAAATGAGTGAGATCCACAATCCTAATAAAATAAAAATGATGCCATCACAACTTAATACATGCGATATATATAATTTTCACATATATCTTATACAGTTCAACATCTTAAATCCACGAAATTAGGGTTACAATGATGCATTAAACAATGAGCCACACGAACCATCACTATTATAAAATGAGTCCCATATCCACTCACTACATGATGCTATCAGAGTACAATTTGAATGTACCATAGGAACATAAACATATGAGTATACCATAAGGATTAAGGTGGTTCACAATCAATAGGTTCACAATCAACTTAGTGGCCTCACCATTAGGTTAAAGAAAAACCTTCAATCAATCATATGTAGAAAAAAGTAAATTATGAGACCATTAATGGCGGGGATAAAGATTTCAAACTATACTTGCATAGATAAGAAATTTGAATGTTTGTTTAACAGTCTCTACCTCTTCACCATACACAAGACACGTGACATTAGCCTTATTGCCATTTTGTTTTATATATTTATATATTTATTCATCATTGTCATGAATAAAATATTTATTGCTAAAATAACTAATATATATGTGTAAACTTTTGTCTAGCAAAATTAATTAATTCATATATTATTACATCTTTACTGGTTAAAATAATGATTTGGTTCATTTACTATTTATTTTTATTCAAATTAATTTATTCCTTCATTTTTGATCAAATTAGTCTCTATACTTTTGAAATTTTTTTGATTTAGTCTTTTTTGTTAATAAAAATTGACACAATTAACTTTTATTAACACATAACATATTTTGATTGATTTGGGTATTAATTGAATGTCATGCCATATACTAAATAATGTTTAATATGATATTAATTTTTTTTAGATATATACATCTTAACAATATAAAAAACTATTAATGTCTCAACTTATTAACCAATATATTAATTTTCTTTCTCAATTTGAATTGTTCAATATTTTGCTCGAAAGCTTCGCATTAAGCACACATAGTCATCAATTCCCTTTTTCAGGAGAACGGAGATTTTGATCCAAGTTTTCTTGTGAATTTTTTTCTACTTCGTTCTTCTACATCTTTTGCTCCAAATTGTTACATTCTCATTACTTTATAGATTAATTATAATTTTTTATGAAAATATTTTTTATATTTTTAAATGAAAAATCCTTCAAAACTTGTCACCTCTTTTTTTTTTTTGTCTAGTAATAAATTTAATACATAATATTTAAGTTAAGATTGTTAATTTTTATTAATAAAAAATTAAATTAAATTTTTTAAAATATAAAAATTAATTTAATCAAAAATTAAGTCACAAATTAATTAAAAAAATTAAATATCAGGCCAAAACAAATTATTATTTTATCCCATATTTGTTTCATGTCATAATAAAATATCTATTGATAAATAAGTAATATATAGATAAAATTTTTATATAGTAAATAAATGATTTGACATAATTAATTGGCAGATGGATTTAGGTTTCTTTAAATAAAAGTATCATTATTACATCCAAATAGGTAGATCTGAGCATTTTTATAATAATTCCAAATTCATTTACAATAAATCTAAATTTCATTTTTTTAACGAACTTGTTTGGTAAAATCATAATTCCCATCTACTATTTTTCTATTAAAAAAAAAAAAAAGATAATCTCTATCTACTTAAACTTCTATCGCAGTAGTAATAATGAAAATAAAAATTAACTATTTGAGGCACGTGAGGTGAATGAGGCCAAACTAAACTACAAGACAAAGTGACGTAGGTATTCGTGCAGCATTTAAAATTTATAGAAAAATGTTTATATAAATAAATATTTCTTTAATTTGTCCTTACATCATACAGCAAATCTCTCTCCTCTTTCTCTGGTAAAAAAAGATTTTAAAAGCCATTGCCACACTGCTGTTCATACTTCCATCTATCTTCTTCCCTCTCATAGCTGCTTGCCGTCGGTACACCATTCTCTCTGTCTCTCCAATCCTCTGTGCTTTTCTATCTGTATCTATATCTCATCATCTGTTTATAATATGCATTTTTAGGGTTTTTTTGCTTTCAGAAAAGTTTTATCGGCGAGGATCAGGGTTAGGGTTTTCACCCTCCTAATTAATACTCCAAGATGCAGCAGCCACCGCAAATGATTCCTGTTATGCCTTCATTTCCACCAACAAACATCACCACCGAGCAAATTCAGAAGGTATATCATTTTCTCTGTCTCTGTACCTCTCTTTTATGGTATATCGAGATTTTTTATTTCATATTATTTCTCGGGACTATTTATTTATGCTTTGCTTTAAATGATCGGGAAATAAAATAGGTTCTTTAGAACGCCCGGGCATCTTTCATCAGGCAAATAATTGATACAGATTTTAAATAAACTTTTAAGTAGGAGGAGTTTAATTAATTAGGTTTTCCCTAATTAGATGCTGGAATCCTTTTAAAGGATATTAAAGTCTTCAGTTTTAACAGATGATCAGGCCTGTAACCAGTAGAGGATCAATATCAAACAAGTTTAATATAGATTTGAAAAAGGATGCATTTGGCATTTTTGACATTGCGTGTCTCGGTATAGTTTTCTGCGGACTAGAACTGTTGTGCTTTTCATTTTAATATCCCAGAAGGTTGGAGAGGGCCGTAAGGAGATTAGTTGTTTTCATTCTTGATTGATATATCTAGACAAATGTACTAAACAAAGTAGTGGGATTGCACTCCCAAACATGTAATATTTATCTCTCCTAAATTGATGGCCGGAGAACAAAATTTTACAGTTTAAGTGAGCGAATCAATGAACTAGCGGCATGATCTCTATTGATGAATTCCACTGGTATTATATTTAGACTTTGATACATGTGGTTTACAGGAGGCAACTGTGAGTGCTGTGTTCAGGGCAAAAAAGAGGCTTGTTAAATCCTGGTTAAATATAGATATATATGATGGTTTCGCCTGTGGTGGGACAATGTCCTCTGTGTTTAGTATTAGGGTGAATTAGTTGTTGTTGGTCCACAAGCTATACTTTTTTTTTTCTCCTTTTCAAGATAAGGTGCTTAACAGTTTGATATAATAATGATGTTAAACTTCCATTACTGAATCTTCTGGTGTTAACTCTCTGCATCATACCTGAGAATGGATACAACGCAATAAATGTTGACATGATTGACCTTTTTTTACATGGTACTAATTTTAGAACTCATCATGTGTCAAAGTAAAACATATGGAGTTTTGAGGCATTTCACATCATCTTTTATGAGAAGCATATTAAGCTTACAATATTTTTTGTAAAAGTAATGAAGATTCTTGATTTTTACCTCTTACCTCTTTTGTTGCCATGTTTTTGGGGTTGAGTAAATATTGCATAGTTCATCATTTTCCCACCCAAATAACTTTAGACTGGAAAAAAATAGATGCTGAAGCAATATACACCAAATTTAGCAATAGTCATAGTTTTCTCGACCTAAAGTGGTTCAGATGAACTTTTTGGTTGTTGGTTTTTTGGGTGTGTCAGGTGGTTTTCATCTGATAGTTTAATTCTTGAATTGAAACAAATGGTAATATTGTCTGCTACTATTGTCATGAATAAGAACATATAAAGTGGTATTACAAGAAATTACAGAATCAGACAACACATACCGCTAATATTGCTGCTTCTGCTACTAGCTCATCTTTTAGGAAAACTATTTTGATTTCAGCTGATGAGTATGTTAAATTCTCTTAATATCAGAAATTTTTAAGAGAATTCTCTGCTTTTGCTGAATCAGAGAAAAAATGTCTTATTTTTATCAAACAGATGAGTGATTGATTCTGATGCTACAGATCACATGACAGATAATTCTAATATATTTTCTAGTTTTCGACCACACAAAACATTTTTTTTCTGTAACCATTGCTGATGGGTCGACCTATAATATTGTGGGTTTCGGGACCACAAAATTAACTTCATCGATTCCCCTGTCATTTGAATCAACCTAAATTTGTTTTTAATATGATTTTTATGAGTAAACTTATTAAAAATATAAATTGTTGTATTACGTTCTTTCATGATCATTGTGTTTTTCAAGATTTTATGACGAAACAAATTATTGGTAAATGACATTTATCAGATGATCTCTACATTCTTGATTCTTGAGTGTTTCGATCGGTTGCCTGTTCTAGTGTTGTTTTTTCATTTGAAGCATATTGTCAATTGAGACATCTTTTTCTCCTATGTTGAAGAAGGTATATTCTCAGTTTCATAATGTACAGTCACTGGATTGCGAGTCATGTTAATTTGTGAAACATCATTGTAGTCCGTCAGGTTCAAGAGTTAATAAAAGAGTTTAGTTTGCTTTTAAGTTAGCCCATTTTGATGTCTAGGGCTCATATCATGTTCCGTCTAAAATAGAGTTTAAATATTTCGTTACTTTTGTGAATGATTTTATTCGAATGAATTGAATATATTTTATGAAAAATTATTTTGTAGTATTTTCTCACTTTTGTGGTTTTTGTGCTGAAGTCAAGAACTAATTTAGTATTTTCGTGCATGTATTGAGAAGTGATAATGTCAAGAAATATATGTCAGACTCATTTTAGAATAATATGACTCAACACGGGATTCTTCACCAATCCTCGTGTGTTAATGCATCATCTCAAAATGGAATCGCTGAGAAAAAGAATAAACATTTACTTGAGACAACTCAAACCCTGTTGTTCCAAATGCAAGTACCTAAGCAATTCTGAGCTGATGCTGTTTACACGATTTTTTTATTGATTAATCGTCTGCCATCTATAGTACTTTATGGAAACATTCCTTACAGTCTTCTTTTTCCAAACAAGTTTTTGTATCCGGTACAACTTATGATATTTGGTAGCACCTGTTTCGTTCGAGACATGCGACTTAATGTGATAAAATTAGATCCAAAGGTCTTGAAGTGTATCTTTTTGGGATATTTTCGCCTTTTGT
Source organism: Carica papaya (assembly GCF_054855325.1). Lineage (NCBI taxonomy): Eukaryota > Viridiplantae > Streptophyta > Magnoliopsida > Brassicales > Caricaceae > Carica > Carica papaya. The sequence continues at coordinate 10,260,285 of NC_142313.1, read as the reverse complement.
AAGAGTACTGATGCTACTCTCAAGATTTTAATAAATATTTGATGTCAATTGATGTGATTTTTTAAAGAGAATATACCATTCTTTTTCTCATCGTCCAATTCTACAAGTTAAGGGATGGATGATTGGTGACTCATCTATAAATTTACACAAAGTGTTTATACTAAGTAAACAGATAATAGTATTTCTTCAAATGATGTGCTTCCAACTCTATTTGAGTAAACTGATGATAGTGTTGGTGTGCCTCCGACCCAAGTACTACCACAAATTGTTCATGTTTATTCCAGAATATCACAGACTAATAATACATGTCCTGCATCATCTCTCTCGTCATTTGATTTTGCATCACAGGCCTTTGATCTTTCCATTGGTCTTTGCAAAGGTAAAGGGTCGTGCACCATTCCTAACCCAACTTATCTCATTACTAATTTTATTTTATATTGAATATCTTCATAACAAGCTGGGTATGATTAATATTTATGTTTTAGCTTGAGGGGGAGTGTTACAATATTATAAAATATATTACGGAATATTCTCACGTAATAATTAGTTGATTTTCTATATGTATTAGTATTAATAGAGTGATTTATGTTACTATATATAGGTTCCTCTTTTATGTATACATATCCCTAACCATTTAGAATAAAACGACAAGAAATATTCAATATTTTCCTAACTCTTTACACTTATAAAGATACATTCTTTCTCAGTTTTATTTATACTGAAAGTTTCTTTTTTCCCTTTTTCTGGTTAGCAAGTTTCTGTTTAAGGTGTAGTCAGTTTTATGGATATTGAAGTGTTTGGAAGTTCAAGATCGAGGGAAGTGTTATGAGTACTTTAGGAAACATTTTTTTAAAAAGAGCTTCTCAAATTCTTCACATAGAGTTGGAATGCATCCTTGTTTTTGCACTTTAGTTTTCTGCTCTTTTTGCCTTGATTACTTTGTCGATAAGCTTGTAGTTTTTGTTCGATTTTGTTACTTAGACATGATTTAATTTTATTGGTGTTACTTTTCATGATCTTTCTTACTTGTTTCATCATGCTATTACATTTCTGAAGATTGATTTTAGGTTTCTATATATGGGTTATTACTTGTCTAAAAATTACTTTATTGCTTGATGCAGTACCTGGATGAGAACAAGAAGTTGATTTTGGCAATATTGGATAATCAGAACCTTGGAAAACTTGCTGAGTGTGCCCAGTATGTGGTTTTTCTCTCTCACTTTCTCTGGGCGACTGAATACCCTTGTGAATTGCATTTTAGCATGATGGAACTTTTTCTGAACATTTGAATCAGTATCCATGATTAGTCTTAAGCTCTTTCCCAAGAAAAAAAGATAATGAAAAAAGATAGTATTATAGACAATGGCAGGAAGTTGGTGCTATGTACAGCGAGAAAAAGCGAAAAACCACAAAAGTGAATCTGCCAAAATATCTGTGAAGTCTACAAGATTTTCTCCGTTTGGTAGAGGATTACCTTTAAAAATTACTTTTGCCTTAGAATGACAGGAATAATTATATTTATTAGTTTAATAAAATAAAATAGATGAATTGAGTTGTTGAGTCCTTTAGAGTTTGTTTTTCCATATACATGGTAAAGCATGCTTCAGTCTTACAGCATTCATATAGTCATAAAGATGATCCTATCTGCCTTCTTGTGGAGTAATCAGTTTCAATTGTTCTTATCCATTCACAGGAGCAACACACAGAAATTACAACTATTGTAATTCTTTTCTATTCTCAGGAATAGGAGGAAATGAAGTATCACAATTTTCTTTATTCTGGTTTTAATAGATGGTGGGTGGCGGCACTGTCTAGACATCTGTTGAAGACACTTTTATATGTTTATTGGTGCTTGCACATTGCATGCAACAAGTTTGCTGTTAACCTTTTCGGAATATTTGAAATTTTTCAACATAATTTTTTCTTTTTGATCATTTTAGCTATCAAGCTCAGCTTCAAAAAAATTTGATGTATTTAGCTGCCATTGCTGATGCACAACCACAGACACCAACAATGCCTCCCCAGGTATGTTGCAAGCATCAATTATCTTATGCTAAATTTTGCTTACGTTGCAAGCATCAATTATCTTATGCTAAATTTTGCTTACCCTCCTTGCTTACTTATATCAACATTTTTAGATGGCTCCACATCCTGCAATGCAACCTGGGTATTTCATGCAACATCCTCAAGCAGCAGCAATGGCTCAGCAACCGGGTATTTTCCCTCCACGGGTGCCATTATCGTTCGGTAGTTCACATCAGATGCAGGATCCACAGCAGCAGCTACAGCAACATCAAGCGGCAATGCAAGGACAAATGGCGATTAGAGCTGGGGGTGTCAACAATGGTATGCATCAAATGCATACTGAGGCTCCTCTTGGAGGCAGCAGTGGTGGCCCTTCAGCTGCAGGGCCAAATGATGTACGTGGTGGGAGCAAGCAAGATGGTTCTGAAGCTGGTGCCAGCGGTGCTGATGGGCCAGGAAGTTCAGCTGCTGGACATGGTGGTGGTGAGGGAGGTGAGGACGCAAAGTGACGGTTGCATGATCAGGTTTCTTTGAACATGTATGGCTGTTGATAATAGATCTCTCATACAGTAGAACTGTGCTGCTCTTTGTCATGTTTGATAGATGGAGCGAAGAACTGAAGTTTTCTTGTGTTTGTTTAGTTTAGCAGATTAGGCAGGTAGGTAATTGAGGAGTCAATGTGTCAGTGCCAAAGCATGTGAAAGAATGATAATCTCAGTATGAAGAGGTTTGAGTATATGGTCTTTACCGGCCATGGTCAAGATTTTGTAGAACCCCAAATGCGTGCTGGGTATTCTAAAATTGTGATTTATTGGGTTGATTGCTCCTTATAAGTCAGACACAAGAAAAATCATATCATCCGAAGTTGAAAATGAGGTTCTTAGTCTTGGCAGTTAAGTACATGTTGGTCATGGGGTTGAAACTTTCTGATAGCACAGAAGAGCTGCACCAAATGGCATTGGTTTCATAAATGAAAGTAAAAATGCTCTGTAATTCTTCATATGTCATGTTAGAAACGGATGTCAGTTGGAATTAATTGTTAATGGAATCATGATTACCGAATCTCTTTTGAAAGACATGGGTAGATAAGTTTATACTGAAGCGAATAGAAGAGAATGAATAAAGAAAAGAGAAGCAAAGCAAAAGAAGCACAAAGGAAAGCTTATCTCGTCCAGAATCTGTAAAAAGAAAAAGCGATGAGGTTAAGTAGCTTTTTTCTGAGAAACCCGAACGGGGGAAGTAATGAGATTGACGGGTTTAAAACTAAAATGGTCGCTTTTGAAGTTGAAAAGGAGGTTGTACTTCTCCTTCAAGCCAACTGCCAGTGACGTTCAACCTCAACCACTTCAAATACGACCAAACATTTATTTATTATGATTCCCAAATAATCTTCTCAACTATTCTAATAACATATTGATGTTGTTCTTGTAAGAAGAAAGATTTTATAATTTTAGCAAAACGAAATTACAGACTGTCTTCATCCTACGTAGTCCTCAAGCATTACCAGAACACAAAGCCTCAAGTTTCCCCGCAAAACAACAAAATCAATAAGATTTTAGACTTTCTAATTAATAATCACAACCGTCGGTCATTTTCGAATTTTAATATTATCTTCCCCGGCCCCCACTCACCAACTTAACATCTAAACAACTGTTGCATAACATCATCGTCGTCCTCTGGAAAACTTACTCTGTTTTCTGTCTCTCATCTTCTTGTATCCTCTTTCTAGTAAACCAACGACCCAAAATTCCTTCTCTTGAAAAGTATAGCAACCCTTTGCCCTTATTTTCTTTCTAAACAAACCCAATAATTAGTTGCCTAGAAATGAAAGAAGATCAACGGCAACGCTCTTCTTACCACCACAAACCTACCCTCTTCTCTTACCCTGCAGCTTTTATAGTTCTCATCCTCCTCAGTTACGCTTTGGGTTACCTGTCCGCCTCTTACTGCCTCTACCCAAGATCGATAGAGTCGTCACCACCACCGATAACTGTAACGAAAACAATAAGAGAAGAAGCAGAAGCAAGAGCAAAGACTCCTTCACTCGGACCGACAAAATCTCGTTCAACCGATCTCCGCTCTCAACTCGACAACTTCCAAATCACTACTCGCTGCGCCAACCCGCTTCCGCCCGAGCTCATCCGTCAAACAATTCTTGATCGAATCTTCAACGGGACCTCTCCCTACGTCGATTTCCCACCGCCCCATGTCAGCACCCTCCTACGCAGCAAACGCATCAAGGGATGGGGCTCTTACAACGCCGTTTTCAAGGACCTCATACAACGAGTCAAGCCCCGCACCATCATCGAGGTCGGCACTTTCCTAGGTGCGTCGGCTCTGCATATGGCTGAGCTCACCCGCGAGCTCGGTCTCCAAACCCAGATCCTCTGCGTTGACGATTTTCGCGGGTGGCCCTCTTTCCGCGACAAGGTCAAAGACATCCGCATGGTAAACGGCGACGTTTTGCTTCTGTACCAGTTCATGCAAAACGTTATCCACTTGAACTCTACCGGGTACGTTTTACCCGTTCCGTTTTCTAGCGGGTCGGCTCTGGAGGCTTTGTGCGAGTGGGGCGTGTTGGGCGATTTGATAGAAATCGATGCGGGTCATGATTTTCAGTCGGCTTGGGCGGATATTAACAGGGCTTATCGGATGCTGAGACCCGGGGGGGTAATTTTTGGGGATGATTATTTTACCTCGGTAGATAATAGAGGTGTAAGAAGAGCAGTAAATTTGTTTGCCCAAATCAATGGCCTAAAAGTTCGAGCTCACGGTCGTCACTGGGTCATCGACTCGGCTAAGCTCAGCTGAGCTCGGCTTATGCGCTTTAGTCAAAGTTTTGTAATAAGTAAAATCAGTATACTAAATTAATTTGTAAAATTTACAAACCCTTACTTAAGGAAAAAAAAAAGTTTATACCTTGTTCTATTTTTGTTTTATATTTATTTAATGCTGTAATTTTATTCATTTTGTCATTATATAAGTTTTTCTTCATTAATCAATATGATCTCTTCTCATATGGATTGTATTAATAAGATTTACTTTAATAATTCAGAAAGTCATATATAAATATGATTTACGTATAATACACCCAATCTTATTTTAAATAATTGCATAATAGATATATTGACAGTATCAAAAATTCTTTAAATATCTCCATAAAAATTATTAATAATGTTCATAATCTATTAATATATGTCTTGTGTGGTATAATTGACTCTTCATATATGAATTTGTAAAATTTAATATGTTTATATATAAATATGTAACAGAGAGATTGAAATATTCTGACTTGTTACTAATAATTGTAAATTGCAAACAATTCAAATATTCATTTTTATTTTTATTTCTTTATGAACTGTTTGTTTTTTAATTTTAACAGATTAATAGCTTAAAAATTCAAAGATGCAAACATCATATGTAAGCCAAAGAACAAATATAATGGTAATTCAGTGCCTATCTCATCTCTCTCTCTCTCTCTCTCTCTCTCTATACATATATATATATGTATATTTGTAAATGCAAAATAACAGTTTAGCGATATAACTTACTATGCAAAGGATAGACCCTTCTCATGTGTTTTAATGTAGTACGCACATAATGTGATTTTTATGATTATATAAATAATAACATAAATATAATCTTTTGTGAATAATATTATATGAAAGTAATAAAATTTTTAATAAAAATATAAAAAAAATTATTTGTAGAATGAATAAGATTTGGGAAAAATCGTATGATGAAAATTTTATGTAGTGTATAAGTTCATGATTTGTAACCAACAAAAAATAAATCATATATAAATGTTATCATACTTACATTTTGTTTTATGTTTAAAATATTTAAATACATAACTATTATATATCATCACATTAAATAAATAGTTATAATGTTTTCTATATTACCACACTGGTTTCCAACTATTATCATAATTCTTTTAGATTTTTAGATAAAATTTCTTATTAACTAATGATTAAAATAATTAAATCATTATTTTAAATAATAAAATAAAATTATTTTAAAAATGGTAGAATTGACTTATGTCAATTCCTTCTATATATATATATATATTGAGAATTAGAGGTGTGCCATTGGTATGGGCCCAGCCCAGCTTCCATTAGACATTTATGAGTTCATTGCCTTGTTGTCCATAGCTATAAATGGAAGGCTTGTTATCTTCTGATCTCGGCCCATTATAGTTGTTCAAATATTTTAAGGAAACAATATGATTAGACTATTTTAGTTATCTTTTGGAATTAAAAAAATTATAAAAACATCATGAAATTCATTTCAAAACTAAATTTAATCATGAGAAACTTTTTCAACATAAATTTTTAATTTTAAATGAATATAAATAAAATTAAAATAATTAATTTTAATTCTATTAAGTTCTTAAAATTTAAAAATGCAATATGGTGATCTTAAAGAAAACATCTTTCTTATAGAAACATATATATATATACGCACTTATATTTTTCTGCTCATTAAACCTGTCACAATCATCAATTTTTTTTTTTAAATTTAAAAATGCAATATGGTGATCTTAAAGAAAACATCTTTCTTATAGAAACATATATATATATATATATATGTATGCACTTATATTTTTCTGCTCATTAAACCTGTCACAATCATCAAATTTTTTTTTTAAAATTAAATAAAAATCTAATGGGACCATTTGTTTTTTTGTTTTTTGTTTTAATTATTATTAGTATTATTTTTATTATTATGTTAGAAGACTGGAACACCAAGAAGAAAATAAGTTAGGAGGCAAGGAATTATAATAGGAACATAGAAGTAAAAATAGACAAAAAAAAAAAAAGAGAATTATAATGGATAGGAGCTAGTAATAGGAGTAGGAGATCGCCATGAACGTAGGAAGAAAAGGATAAACCAGGGCGCATGAGAACATATAGATTAAAGTGAATCAAAGGAGATCTAAATGCATGACATCATCCAAGGCTTGAAGAAAGATACACAATTACCCGATTGAGAAGGAAGATATATGACATATGATCTTCATCTAGGGATATGTTAATGCGAATCCAAGTAGCACAACTTACAACTCACAACCAATACATAATTTAAGCTCATATGAGAAGTCACATGAGCTTAAAAGCCCACGATCATAAAGAGAATATGGCTATATAAGCTTAAGTCCTCACAACCACAAAGGAAATTATGGTTACATGAGCTTAAAAGATTGTAACCACATTAAAAGAGAGCAAGACATAACCCACGAAGGAGTTTACAGCCTCGTGAGCTTAAGAACTCACAGATTAAGCATCATGAATGATGAAAGTTATGACAAGGTTCATTTTAAGGGAGATCCTCACAGTTTGGTCCATATAAGGGGACATGAACAACACTTACATGGAGATAAATAAGGTTTGGGCATAACACATGATGGACGTGGGCCATATTGAAGGAATATCTTAATGTCAAGTGGATCAAGCACAAGATCATATACCAATAAACTTAAAGAAGACTTACATTTATTTTAAGGGATGGATCCATGAAGAAAGAAGTTGTGGGTAAACCTTAGAAGGCTTAAAAGGGAGAAATTGGGCCCCTCAAGTCAAAGAGAGAGATGGATAGCTTGGATTTCCTCATAAGGATGGTTCTCCCACCCCATGAGAGAATTTCCCTCACAAGAGATTTTTTTCCCTTTTCATCTCACCTCAAAATGATAACCAAATCATAGATTCTTAGGAATCAATTCAAGTAAGAATCCAATCACATCTTTTTCCAAGTTTCATAGCCAAATATTTCTTTCCAAAAAAATATATTAAATATGTAAAGAAATAAAAAACATTTAATTCGTGAGATCATAGATGGATTCACAAAATCATGGATGAATTCTCAAGATTATGAACAAATTCACAAGATCTTCTATTTTAAGCATGACAGAACATTATCAACTAAAGAGTCCTTATTTTCTTATTTTCTCATGTCCTGTTCAAATTTTCAATAATAATGCAATAAATTTAAGTATAATTAACCTTTTGAAATAATTGTATGATCAACACTATTGACAACTCACTTGACATTTTAGAATTGTATGATTGCACAATTGAGGACTTGAACAGTATACAGAGAGGGTTTGCTTGAAAGTATGCAACAATCTAAGATCAGTCATATCAAACTCAAACATTATTGACCTTTTAATATTCTCAAACATAAGCCTATCATTTTATGTATAAATCAAGTTATCTATATATAAACACATGATCATCAATTTTCCTCCATCTTCATATTTTGTATGAAGAGTATGTTCATATTACATATTTAAAAACCTTTTTATGGAAATAAACATATATACGACTATAATAAGCTTTAGGTGTTGGTTTTAGTCAGTCTATAGCATTTTTTAATTATAAACTTCATGTTCTTCACCAACTTTCGCATAACCAGGAAGTTATTTAATAAATACCTATTTTTATAGACTCTTATAAAAATGCTGATTTGATATCCAATTGAAAAATAGACTAAATATATTGAGCTGTCAAGGCAATTACCACCTTATTGTTTATCTCCAACATACTGATTTGATATCTAACTTAAAAATTGACCAAACATTTTGTCAAAACAATTACCACCTTATTATATCATGTCTAGCAACTGGTGTAAAGACTTCTATATAGTCGATTCTATGTTCTTTTTTGTATCATTTAGCCACCAACCACACTTTATACTTATCTATTTCTCTATTTTCTCTAAGTTTTATTTTGAAGACCCACTTTACACTAATGGTTTTGTATATTATTGGGAGATCTACTAGTTCTTATGTATCATTTCTCTCAGCAACTTCAACTTCATCATTTATCACCTTTTACCATTTTGTATCTTTGATAACACTTTTAAAAGTTGTTGGATCATAGTATGAAAACATAACAAAATAAGTTAGAGGATTTTCCAATTGATCAATTCTAATAACCTCATAATCTGATATCCATGTGGCCTTCTTCAAACATGGTGTGAATATGAATAATCTATTATTTTAAATTATTTTTCCACTGCTATGTAATTTTAGAATTTAAAAGGTTATCATTTTAGGCATTTTTAGATTTTACAATTATTGGAACATACTGCTATTGGGCTGATTTGCTTCACCATTTTTTAAATCAAAATTTATTGGAATTTTTTCTTTAATGGCATTTTTCCCATGAGTAAAACTGATTTTCATCAAAAATAACATCCAAACTAATGTAAATTTTTTTAGTGTTAAAATTATAGAGTTCATAAGCTTTTGATTGGTCACTAGCATTAAGAAAAACACATTGTTATCTTTTTTTGTCTAGCTTTTTCCTCTTTTAATGAGGAATATGGGCATATGCTACAGATTTGAAAACTCTAAAATGAGCTATAACTGGTTGTTGTCCATTCGATGTTTTTTATGAAGTCATGTTTTGAACTACAAAAATGTGACTTTTATTCAGAATGTAAATACACCAATTGGCTGATTCAGATCAAAATGTATTTGAAGTAACGCTGTTTCTCAACAAAATCCCACTATATTCATAATACTACGACTTTTCCTCTACAAAACTCCATTTTGTTGGGGGGTAGGTTGCTGTAAGTTACTTTTTTGTTCCATGAATCTCACAAAAATTTACAAATATTTATGAATTATATTCTCTTACACATTTCAAGCGAAGAGCTTTTACTGAATTGCCAACCTCTTTTCTAACATGCGGTTTAAAATTTTTAGAAGCTTCAAAGGCTTTAGATTTCTCCTGCAAGAAATATACTTATATTTTTCGAGTATATTCATTAATGAAGATAATTACCTAACTTTAACCTTTATTTGAAGATGATGTTAAAGGTATGCAAATATCGAAATAAATAAGTTTCAATGTCTTCTTTGCTTTTCGTGATTTTTCTTGTAGAAATGAGTTAAGATATTATTTGTCAATGACACACTCTTCACATATTTATGAGAGACATGAAATTTGAAGAAGACCTGTTACCATATTTTTTGTTGTAAAATCTTTAATCTACCAAAACTAAGATGCCCATAATTAAAATGCTACAGTCAAGTTTCATCCTTACTTTAGTGAGAAACATGATTGTTGCATGTTATTGATATAGAGAGAGAATGTTCCATTAGCAATCATTTTAACTTAAGTAATTAAGCCTAAATTATCGTCTTGAATTCGACATACTTCATTTTAAATGAAAATCTCATCCATTTCTCTTGTAATTGGCCAATACTTAGAGGATCAGTCTTCAAACCTATAACGTAAATGACATTAGAAATTGTTTAAGCGACATTTATTTTCTGGCTTGAATGATCACCTGTCAGTTTTTCATGACTGAGACTTTAGAGTTGTCTTCAAACTTTACTGAATCTCGGTGTAACTCATCTAAAGTAGAGAAGCCTAACTTGTTCCCACACATAATGTTGCTGCATATAGAATTTAAGTACCGCAAATTCTGGTGAGTTTTTTTATTCCCCTACCTACTTTTTCACTTGATAAGCCAATAATAAAGAGATAATTAGACTTTTTCCACTATCTTTATTTAAGTTAGTTTGACATTATAATTTATAATGACCATACTTATGACATTTATAGCATTTAATTTTAAATTTGACTTTTGAATTTGGCTTTGAATGAGCTGAATGGTTATTGTCATAATCTCTTCCTCTTTATCTTCCTTGAGTATGAGAATATTGATTTGTTCATATTTATGATGCAAGTTTCTACCATCATTGCTGATTCATCCTCTTCATCTTCTTTGACCATATCTTTTTAGTGTCATAGATTAATTATAAGATGAGACTTGCAGAGCCTACTCATCTTTATCATATTGCTTTATTTTCAGTTTGTTAATTACTAAAGAACTTTGTAATTATCAATCAAAAGTTCATCAGTGTCTTTAGACTCTTTAATTAAAAGATAACATAATTGAACTTTACTATTATGGAACGAAGTATCTTCTTAAAGATAATAATATCTTCCAATTTTTCACCATTAATCCTATAGTAATAGAGTAATAGAAGAATTGAACAAAACTAAAGTAATTTTTTACTGATGAAATCAGTCTATTTAAATAGGACAAAAAGAAACAAAAGTTACAAAAAATAAATAACCACTAACCCATTAAGAAAACTGCTAATCCACTAATTTATAATTGCTGATATTAAGAGATCACTACTCCGTGACCACTACTTCATGGTTAAGACACCACTACTCCATGATTAAAATACTAATACTCCACTACTCCATAACTACTAAAGTAAACAACCACTAATCCATAATTAACAACTCTCAAATACATAATCAAATCTTAAGATTCCCTCCCTTAAACTGAATATTATATAATTAGTTTAAATTAGAAATCAAACAAACACCAAATAGAGTACACAGCTTCACAAATGCAACCAACTTGAGAGGCTTGGTTAGAATATCCACTATCTGGTCTTCACTGTGACAATAAACCAGTTCAATAATTCCTTCATTTATGAGATCACGAAAGAAATGATATCTCACATCTATATGTTTTCTTCTATCATGTAAAACTAGATTTTTTGAGAGTTTAATAATTGTGTTATCGTCATAATAAATATGTATATGCCTCTATTTGAAAAATGCAATAACTCAAGTATTTTTTTCAACCAAATAGCTTGACATGCACAAGAAGCTGCTACTATAAACTTAATTTCAGTTATGGATAGAGAGACAACTTGTTGCTTTTTTGATGCCCATGATATTGCCCTTGAACTCATTATAAATACATAACCATAAGTACTTTTTCTATTTTCTAAGTATCCTACATAATCACTGTCACTAAAGCCAACAAAATCTGATACTTTTCCTTTCTGATAAAAAATATCAAAACTAAGTGTACCTTTTATGTGGCACAAAATTATCTTTACTACAAGGAGATAGAGATTAGTTGGACATTCCATAAACCTGCTAATAAGACTTACAACAAACATAATATCAGGTCTTATTGTCGTTAAGTACATCAAGCTTCCAATAATTTACTTGTAAAATGTACTATTAATTTTCTTTCCTTCAGAGTCCTTTGTGAGCTTCAGACCCAGTTCAATTGGAGTTTCAACTGAGTTGTAATCTAACATTTGAAATGTACCCAAAATCTCTAAAGCATACTTCTTTTGGGTGATGAAAATATCAACTGTTGACTGTAGTATTTCGATATTAAGAAAATAATGCATCATTTTCATATCGATCATCTTGAATTTTGCCATCGTAGGTTTTTTAAAATCTTCAATTATTGCTGGATCATTTCTTGTGTAGATCAAGTCATCATGTAGAAAAGCTGATTTCATGTCCAATTGCTAAATAGACTAGGAATTCTGTGCTGCTAAAGCCATCACCATTGGGATTGTATCATGCGTAACAACTTAGACAAAAACTTCTTTATAATCAATGTCACATTCTTTCTTGTATCCTTTTACAATGAGCTGAGCTTTATACTTGTCAAATTTGCCATTTTTGTTCAACTTAGTTTTATAAACACATATAACACGAATTTAGATTTTTGCCATTTTGAAAGTTATGTCAGTTTCTATGTGTTATTTTCTTTCAATAGATCTGTTCTCCTCATCCATTGCTTTCCATCATCTTATATCTTTGATAGCTTTTTAGAACATTATTGGATTGCAAAATGATAATAAAGCGTATGAACAAGAGTATCATCAAATTGAACACCACTAACCTCGTAATTATTTATCCATACTGGTCTTTTTCTGATTCGTTGAGATCATGAACTTTCACCTATTATTTAGGTCCCAATATTATAAAGTGGTTGCTGATGCAGCTGGTGAACATCAGAGAGAGTTGTTTGCCATATATTTCTACTTCTTTTTTTTCTTTAAAATTCATAGGTATTTGTTGTTCATCTGCATCTTTTCCAGTCTAGTTCCATGTATTTCTTTCATAAAAAATAACATCTTGGCTGATGATAATTTTACCTTTGATGGAATTAAATAGTTTGTAAGCTTTTGACTGTTTACTTATTCTAAGAAAAATATGCTTTTCACCTTTTTCATCTAGCTTCTTTTTCTTCTCATATAGAATATGTGTATATGCAATGCACCCAAAAATATGAAAATAATCATTTTTTTGTTTATGTATACTTTAAGCTTCTTCATGTGTCATATTTTGAACACCAAGTATGAGACATCTATTCAAAATATGAACACTCCAATTTATTGCTTTTGGCCAGAATTGCTTTGAAACTCTTTCATTTACTACTATGCTTTTAACCATGTTTAGAATGGTTTGATTTTTCTTTTCTACTACACCATTTTATTGCCTCCAAATTCCCTGCTCATTGCAAACTTTTAAGAATTCATGTGACATATATTTACCACCACGATTAGTGCATAGTGTTTTAATGGTTGTCCCAGCTTTATTCTCCACTTGAGCTTTAAAATTTTGAAATGCCATTAAAGCTTAGGATTTTTCCTACAAAAAGTATACCCATGTCTTTCGACAATAATCATCAATAAAAGAAATACAGTATTTTTTTTTTCATTTGATATAGGCTTAATAGGACCACAAATGTTAGAGTGAATCAACTCCAGTTTTTTTAGCTCTCCTTGGCTTTCTTTTTAGGAATTACTCTCGATGTTGTTTGCCAACAACACATTCTTCACATATTATGGAAGGAGGAATAATAAGAGGTAGGCCACTCACTATGTTATTTTGAGAAAAAGTCTTTAATCCATTGAAGTTTGGGTGGCCATAACGAAAATATCATAGCCATGTTGGATTGTTCATCTTGGCCACAAAACAAGCCTCGATAGTCTAGATTCGTAGCAAAAATAACCTGTTTACTGTCATCTTGACATGATCAATTAGACCTCTTTTAGGATCGTAGATTTTAACAAGTTCATCCTTTTATTGTAATTTTATAACTTTTTTCTTGCAGCTATCCCACACTTAGCAAGTTGCTTTTGAAGTCAGGAATGTTAAAAATATTTGATATAGTTTCAATATTGCTTTATTTAGTCCTAATTTGAACATCACCTTTTCCAATAACACTAAATTTGGAATGATCACCAAAACTCACATTAATATGAAATTCTTCATTTAAATGAGAGAAAAATGGCTTATTGCCGCACATATGATTGCTGTATTCTGTATCCAAATACCAAATATCTAGTCCATGTTGGTCTTCCTTAATGTAAAACACCATCAAGAGTGTTTCTTGTTCTTCTTTCTCTACAAAGTTAAACTGCTTCTCTTTGTTGGAATGTAAATTTGTAGTGCATCCAAACTTATAATGACCAACTTGTGACAGTGATAACACTAAATATTGAACTTATTAAATTTTATTTATAATGATAATTTCCTTTACCTATATTTTGAGATTCTAATGTGTTAGAACCTTTACCTCTTCCTTGTTCATGACCACGACCTTGACTACGATCATTTAATCTTTTTTCTGTAAATATTTCACCATGAGTTTTACCTTCAAGGCTTGCTCCTCGGTTAAAGCTGTTGTCATTCTCTACTCATGCAATAGTAATGAACTTTGCAATTCATCAGTAGAAAGCTCATTAAGATCTTTTGATCCCTCAATGGAACATACAACATAGGAGAATTTTGGAGCCATAGATATAAGAATCTTCTCCACCACAGAGAATTTTAAATTCTCTGCGAAGGGTTTGAAGCTGCTGTCGTTTGACCCTTGTTATGCCTTGATATTTTTTTCATAGAATCCCAAATCTATTTACAAGTATCTTTTTGGAGAATCGTCTCCAAAATGGCTCGATCAGATGCTTGAAACAGATAAATTTTTGCCTTGAGATCCTTCAGTTTTCATTCGTCTATTCTCTTCTATTGAGCTTCTGTCAACATCACTCTAGTGGTTGGTTTAGACACTCTTGTTTCCACGACACTCCCGTATTATTTGGAGCGGAGAAAATTCTCCATCAACATGCTCCAGCGATCATAATGGCCATCAAAACGAGGGATTGCAGATTGTACATAACTATTCTTCAACGTCATGTATGTCTACTTTTGTTGCAGAATAAAAAACTAAAGTTTTTTCTTTTTTATTTCTGGCTCTGATAACAAATGTAGAAATAGATTAATAGAAGAAATGAATTGAATTCAAGTAATTTTTATTGATGAAATCAATCCGTTTAAGTAGGATAAAAATAAATAAATATTATAAAAAATAAATAACCACTAATCCACTAATTTATAATTACTAATTTAAGAGACTATTATTCCATGGTTAAGACACCACTACTCCATGAGTAAGACATCATTACTCCATAACTACTAAATTAAACAACTACTAATTCATGATTAATAACTCTTAAATACATAATAAAATCTTAACAAATCTGCGTAGTATTTGCAATTGCTATGAACTTTGAGAAATAATCTGAAACTGATTCTCCTATTTTTCATGTGTAAAGTCTTGAAATTAGTATGAAGAGCTTGAAGTTGTGCTCGTTTTGCTTTTGTTGTCCTTGATACTTCTCATAGAGTCCCAAATTTGTTTTGAAGTATTTTTGTGAAGAATAATTTTCAAAATTTAGTGACCAATAAGCTGGAAAAGGTAGATTTTGTTTTTAAATTTTAAGATCTCTTAATTTATGTACTTCAATATGAAGGTTCGGAACTTAAATAAAGATAAATTTATAAATTAAATGCAGAAGCGAATAATAGAATCAGAGTTTACATTCCTTACACATTAATTTAGAATATCTAATAGGGATACGAGAATGTCTCTTCTAAAAAAATAAATAGAAATTAAAGAAATAAAATAAAAAATGAATAACTAAGCATCCTATGATGACCTTCATCGGCATTTGAAGGGAGTATGAGTAGTGGGCTACTCATAACCCTTTTGTTGATCCGGATATAGATCTTAGTTATCTTGATCTGAAATAGTTAATAAAATGGTGAGCTACATTAGCTCCGTAAGAATGTCACACTAATCACAGATACGAAGAACTAAAGATTGGTAAAAATTAAAAAAATAACTAATGAATCCCTTAATTTGATGAAAATTTATTTAATATAAAGAAAGCCATTTATTCCATATTTACGTAATGAATTTTTTCAAAAATAACTTATGAAGACCTATATTCATACACTTTTTATTTTTATATATAATATAACAAGAAACAATAACTTTCTTTTTTTTACCGTTTACCGGTGCCCCTAGGGGTCCATGGGAATGTCCCCCTACTCGTGAACCCAATATCCAATTTAAACAATTAACCGGCTATCCCCATACCCCATTTGGTAATAGGCACCAAACATTCCACCACCTCGATATACCGTTCGGTATGAGGGTAAACTATATATCCCAAACCTTACTGGTAAGGAACTTTCCAGTCCTATCCGACTGAGGTAACGTTCACGGTAGGTTTTTCTATGTACCTGACCCGTCCATCCTTTCTCAAGTACCCCGTAAGTCTTTCTCATATAGATTTTCATTAACATAAAAACTTACCACGCAATACCAATATCTCTTTGTATATTCACAGGTAAATAAAATGACATTTAAGTAAGTGATTTAACTTATCATAACTAATAACCAAGTAATCAGATAACCAGATAAATTATGCAGGAAGGGACCAATTAACTCAGATAATCAAGAAGACTATAAAAACTACCAATGTAGTATGCACAATGTAATAATAAGTAATTTAGGCAGTACATTAAAATAAATTGGGAATCAGAACAAATGTGAATTAACTGGTTCCAGCTCCAGTAGTAACCTTTAATTATTTTTAGAGTTTTTAATTTTTCATAAGAACACAAAATTATACATTGTTAAGCCTTAATTTATCGTAACGGAGAATAGTGTGAGGGATTACCTGGATCGGTGTTCGAAGACGTCGAGCTATCTACTATACCTCTTATCGGGTACAGGGTTTCTTGAATTTTTCTATGAAATCTAAAACACTCGTCATATACTTAAAAATACATTAAAAATATAAAATCGGTGTCTAAAACTCATTACGGCCAACTTTGGGGTTTCGACATGGTGGCGCCACCGTGCTCCGATGTTGGCTCCCCCGCCCACAGCGGCGATTCACCTCAGCCTGGTCGGTTTTGACCGATTTTGGCCGTATCCTTGCAAAAAAAAAAAACACGTTAGGGGCCTCAGTTGGCTGGAAAATCATAAAAAATCGAACTTATTGGCGGGAGAAACCTTCGGGTGCAGCAGCTTCGCTGGTCCTCCTTCGGGCTGAGGTCCTTTCTTCGGTTAACCTGCACAGAAAAAGACGATGAACATAATGATCGAAAAAATCACATGAAACGAAAATTGTGAAGGGGCTCATCAGAGGAATTTTGGGATTTTGGTCGTGGCAGCTCCGCTGGGCTTTTGCCACAGGGGTGCTTGGAATCGAATTTCGAGTGGGTAGGAGAAGGTTTTACCTTTTTTGGCGATCGACAGTGGCTCGAGTGCGGCGGCAGTTCGCCTCCTTCTCCGGCGTCTGGTTCTTCTTCTTTAGTGGGGGCTAGCGGCTAGAGTTTGGGTTCCCGTGTGATGCGAATTATTTATATCCATCCCATATTAATTTGGACCATCCATCACGATCGATCTCATATGTTTGATTGCACCTAAGGAGGAAATAAATCTGGACCATCCATCACAATTTGATCTCAACCATTTGATCACGCTTAAGGGAGAAATAAATTCGGGCCGTCCACGCGCGCGGGATTGATCCTAGGTCGTCTGATCGCGGGGCACGTGGATCGCTCACGTGAAGTCCTGCGTGGCACTAATGTTAGCATGCCTTGTCACGCGGCGTGCTCCAGTTTTTCGAGACTGCTGATTAGGCGTTCCTACATGGCACAATTTTTTATATTTGCACTTTGACCATCTGTTTCTAATTTTTATCTATTTTTTCTAAAATTATTTTTGATTACATTCATAACCTATTTTTTTCAATAAATTCAACAAAATTAAATTAATTAATTAATTAATAAATTTCTATTTATTTTAAAATCGCTAAAATTGATTTTGGGCTAAATTTCGGGCCTGGGAATTACAACTCTCCCCCTTTAAGAAGAAATTTGGTACCTCAAATTTGTCACTCTTTCACGAGTTAAATAGTTGGGGATATGGGCTCTGAAGTCTAATTCTAGCTCCTATGTGACATCTTTCTATGTGTGATTCTGCCATAGGACCTTGACGAAGGGAATTTCTCTATTTCAGAGTACTCTGCTTTTTCAGTTTACAATGCCCACTAGTACCTCCTCATAGGATAGATCCTTTTAGAGTAAAGGGGGCTCGTGGGACAAGATGTGTGAAGGGTCTGAGTTGTACTTGCGTAGCATGGATATATGAAACACATTATGAACTCTAGATAGCTCTGGAGGTAGTGCCAATCTGTAGACGATCCTACCAATTCTGTTTAAGATTTCCAAATGGCCAAATGAACCGAGAATTTAATTTTTTACTCTTACCAAACCTACTCATTTCCTTGAAAGGGGTGACCTTGAAAACACTCGATCACATTTCTCAAATTCTAAATCTCTCATTTAGGTGTCCACATAACTCTTCTGCCTGCTTTAAGCTGTCTGGATATTCTTCTTGATCTTAACTTTCTTGGTTGTAGTCTCCTCCACAAGATCTGGGCCGAAAATTTTTCTATCACCCACCTCTTCCCAATAGATCAGCAATGTGTATGGGTGGCCATACAATACTTCATACAGAATCATGCTGATACTTGCCTGATAGCTGTTATTGCAAGGGAGCCCTATTAAAGGTAAGTGATCATCCTAATGACCCCAAAGTCTAGAATACAAGCTCAGAGCATATCCTTTAGTGTATGAATCGTCCTCTCTGATTGTCCATCGGTTTGAGGGTTGAATGCGGTACTAAGAGACAGTTTCGTTCTCATGCCTTGCTAAAAACTTGACCAAAATCGAGAAGTGAACCTGAGGTCTTTATCGGATGCTACTGTCATTGGCACCATATAACCTGACTATCTCATGGATATATATTCTTGCTAGCTTGTTCAAGGGGTTAGTCATTTTGATAGCCAAGAAATGAGAAGACTTGGTGAGCCAGTCGACCATTACCCAATGACATCATGTCCTAAGCGTGCCCGAGGCAACATGTTATGAAATTTATTATGATATGTTCCCACTTCTACTCCGGATTGGTAATGGCTAAAGTAGCCCGCCTGAGCGTTGATACTCTGCCTTAACCTGTTGACATATTAAGCACTTGAAAACGAAGTTGGCTACCTCTTTTTTTATCCTGTTTCACTAAAATCGGGGTCACATACTTTGATACATTTTAGTACTTTCAAGATATATAATGAACTTTGAGCTATGAGCCTCTGTCATGATGTCCCTTTTCAGTTCATTGTCACATGGAATACACACTCTATCCTGAAATTTGAGCAACTCATTGTCAGAGACTTAGAATTCTGAATTTACTCCATGTTCTACATCCTTCCTAAGAGCTGCTAGAGTGGAATAAGCGGATTAAGCTTTATTTATTCTCTGGATCAATTCATGTTGAACAATTAGGTGGGCTAAACATGTAACTCTTTTCAAGTCTTGAAGCCGTATATATTGTGCGAACTCTATTACCCTGTATTTTAAAACCATTAGGTGAGCTAACATACTTGCATTTTTTCTGTTGAGCGCGTTGGCTACCACATTGCCCTTACCCAGGTGATATAAAATATTACAATTGTAGTCATTGAGGAGCTTTTCCAACGTCTTTGATGCATGTTGAGATCCTTTTAAGTGAATATATGCTTCAATCTCTTATGATCGGTAGAAATCTTCAAAGTCTTCTCATATAAGTAGTGGCTAGGTCTTTAAAGCATGGATAATAGCGGCAAGTTTTAAGTCGTGGGTGGGGTAATTTTTCTTATGACTCTTTAACTGTCTAGACCCATAGATTATGACATTCCCATGCTACATCAGAACACAACCCAACCCTAGGTAGGAGACATCACTATAAATTATATATCCACCTATCCCACTCGGTAAAGCCAATATAGGTGCAGTAGTCAACCGCTTCTTGAGTTCTGAAAAACTCCTTTCACAGTTCTCGTTCTATTCATAACGGTTTTCTTTGTGAGTCGGGTCAAAGGAGTGGCTAGACTAGAAAATCATTTCACAAACCTGCGGTAATAACCTGTCATTCCCAAAAACTACGAATCTCCTTAACCGAGGTCGATTTCTCCTAATCAGGCACTACCTCAACTTTTTCAGGGTTCACTTACACTCCATCCCTTGATATGACATGCTATAGGAAGGTAGTTTTCTCGAGCTAGAACCCACATTTACTTAATTTTGTATACAACTTATTTTCTCTGAGAACCTACAAAATCTGAGTTAGGTGGTGAGCGTGGTCCTCTCTGTTTTTTGAATAGATCAGGATATCATCGATAAATACAATTGACAAACTGATTCAGAAATTGTCTGAAAATCCTGTTCATCAAGTCCATAAAAATGGCTGGTGCGTTAATTAGTTCAAATGGCATGATTAGGAACTCATAGTGTCCATACCTGGTTCTAAAGGCTATCTTGGGAATGTCTTCTGCCCTGATCTCTACTTGATGGTAAGCTAAATGCAAGTCTATTTTGGAGAAGATCTGGGCACTCTGCAACTGGTCAAAAATGTCATCAATCCTGTGGAGGGGGTACTTATTCTTGATCGTGACCTTGTTTAATCCACTATAGTCAATACATAACCTTAATTTTCCATCTCCTTTCCTTACAAATGTGACTCCAGCACCCCAAGGAGACACACTATGTCAGATGAATCCACTATCCTGCAATTTATTGATATGTTTCCTCAGCTCTTTCTATCTCAACTAGACTCATGCGGTAAGGGACAACCGAGATAGGCTGGATGCCCAGCTGAAGATGTATGGTGAACTCAACTTCCCTGTCTATTGGTAGTCTGGGTAGTTCATCAGAAAATATATCTGGGAAGTCTCGGACTACCAGGATCTCTTGAATGCAAACTTCTTTCTTAGGTTTGTTTATATAGGGAAAATAATCGAGTTAAAGTGCTATGTAATAAAAAAACTGCTATGAGGGAATAATATTCAAAAACTTTTATTAGCTTGTAAATAACTCTTCATTAGGAGGCTTAAATATAAGTTTCTTATGGAAACAATCCACGGTGGCATGATATGCCGCTAACTAGTTTATTCATAGAAATACATCAAGGTCCCATATGTCAATCTCTATCAGGTCCATCATGGGTGAAACTGAGTCCTGTGGAAGAGGGACCATGTGGCCTTGTGGCAGTGCTAGATGATATGGTGGAGGCTCTAAATTATATTGTGGCAATGCTTGATGATACGGCAGAGGAGCAGGGTTGCACCAGGGTGGCTCCAGATCATCCCACTGCAAGGGTGGCTTGAACTATGGCAGTAGGGGGGGGTCAGACAACTCTCCCCTTTTCTCTTGGGCCTGCTAGGCAGAGATGAGCCTCTCTAGTATATCAAAGAGTCAATTAACATCCTCTCGAAGTGAATCATCCTAGGCTGCTCCATTTAATGGAGATCTTCCTTTTCTTATATCCTTATACCTGTATTGCACAAGGAATGGTTGAGCAATAATTCGTATTTGGTATTTTTTAGTCTTTTTATAAGGAACAGTTCCGAAGAACGCAGCTTTGATACCAATTGTAAAGGCTCGGAACTTAAATGAAAATAAATTCATAAATTAAATGTGGAAACGATTAATAGAGTCAGGGTTTACATTTCTTACACAATAATTTAGAATGCTCAATAGAGCTACGAGAATGTCCATTCTAAAAGAATAAACAGAAATTAAAGAAATAAAATGAAAAGTGAATAACTAAGCATCCTAGGACGACCTTCATTGGCACTTGAAGGGAGTCCGGTTAGTGAACTACTCACAACCTTCTTATTGATCGGGATATGATATTAGTCCTCTTGATATGAAATAGTTAATGAAAGGGTGAGCTACACTAGCTCAGTAAGAATATCATACTAATCACAGATATAGAAAACTAAATATTGGTAAAAATTAGAAAAATAACTAATGGAGCCCAATTTAATATAAATTCATTTAATATAAAGAAAACTATTTATTCCGTATTTATGTAACGAGTTTTTTCAAAAATAACCTATGAAGACCAATATTCATACACTTTTTATTTTTATATATAAGATAATAAGAGACGATAACCTTTTTTTTTATTTGCTTATCGATACCCCTTGGGGTCCATAAAGATTTCCCCTTACTCGTGAACCTAATATCCAATTTAAATAATTAAACGACCATCCCCATACCCCATCCGGTAATGGGTACCAAACATTCCACCACCTTAATACCCTGTCCAGTATGATGGTGAATTATATCTCTCAAACTTTACTAGTAAGGGACTTCTTAGCCCTGTTCTAGTGAGGTAACGTTCATGGTAGAGTTCTCTATGTACCGGACTTGTCTGCCCTTTCTCTGGTAGCCAATAAATCTTTCACATACAGATTTTCATCAACATAACAATCTACCACGCAATACTAATATCTCTTTGTATATTCACAGACCAATAAAACGACATTAAAGCAAGCGATTTAACTTATCATAAGAAATAACCGAGTAATAAGATAATAAGATAAATCATGTAGGAAGGGACCATGTAACCCAGATAATCGAGAAGACTATAAAAACTATCAATGTAAGCATGTATAATGTAATAGTAAATAATTTAAGCAGTACATGAAAATAAACTGAGAATCATGACAAATATGAACTAACAACCTGTAGAGACTTGAAATTTAAGAGGAAATAAAGTCATAAATTAAATGCGGAAGCGAAATAATAGAGTTAGAGTTTACATTCCTTACACAATAATTTAGAATTCCCAATAGGGATACAGGAATATCCATTCTAAAAGAACAAACAAAAATCAAAGAAATAAACGAAAAGCAAATAACTGAGCATCCTAGGGCGACCTTTACTAATTTTTGAAGGGAGTTCAGGAAGTGAACTATTCACAATCTTCTTGTTAATCAGGATCTGGATCTTGGTCCTCTCAATCTAACATGGTTAATGAAAAGGTGAGCTACACTACCTTAGTAAGAATATCACACTACTCACCGATACAGAAATTGAAAGTTTGTAAAAATCATAAAAACAACCAATGAAACTCTTAATTTAAGTAAATTCATTTATCATAAGGAAAATCATTTATGTATATTTACCTTTGTGAGAATTTCAAAATCAACCTATAAAGACAATAACTCAAAATAACATTATAATCTCATATTCAAGTGAGTAAGAACAACAACTCTCCTTTTTTATTTGCTTATTGGTATCCCTGGGGGTCTATAGGGATGTCCCACTATGCGTGAACCAATATCTAAACTTGTCAACTAACCGACTGTCCCCATACCTCGTCTGGTATGAGTGCCAAAAATACTATCCCTCGATACCCCGTCCGGTATGAGGTAATGTTCATGGTAGGGTTCCCTATGTACCCGGTCCGTCTACCATATCTTAGGATATTTAGTAAGACAACCATTCATTAATTTATATAACCAAGTAATTTTTTGTTTGCATATTAATTTTTAATTTCATAAATCAACCGTTAATCATGCAAGACAAGCAATATATGTATCAAGAAAGCACAACTGAATCATTTGACCATTATAGTATTTTATCATGTATTTAAAGCTGTAAAATCAAACAATCAATTAAACAGGATAAATAAATAATTAACCGGTTCTGACTCCATTAGTGATCTGTAATTCTTTTTAAATTTTTCTAAATTATACAAAATACTATATTATTGACTATTAAGCTTTAGTTCCATATCAGAGAATAAGGTGAGGGATCCTTACCCGAATTGGTGTCCGAAATACTGAACTTTCTATTGTGCCTACTGGCAGTCCCTGGGTTTTCTAAATTTTTATGTGGAGATTAAAACATGCTTCACCTACCTAAAAATACCCCAAAAATCCAAAATCGGTGTTAAAAATCCTTTTCGGCCAATTTTTGGGTTTCGACACTACGGCACCGCCATGATTCGGCGAAAGTGGTTTGCCTCAGCATCGTTGTTTTCTGCCGGTTTTAGCCGGTTTCGGCCGCCTTTATACATATTCATGTAAAAAAACACGTTAGAGGGCCTTGGTTGGTCGAAAAAAAAATCAAAAAACGGAAACCTATCGATAGTGGGTTTTTCACTGGCTCACCTTCGCGGCTGGGATTTTTTCTTCGGTCAACCTGTAGAAAAAAGAACAATGGACACAACGGTGAAAAAATCACACGAATCAGAAAATGGGAAGGAGCTCATCGGAGGAGGTTGCGAGTTTTGCCCGTGGCAGCTCTGCAGGGATTTCCTTGCAGTTTTTGGCTCACCCGCCATTCGTTTTGCTCTGATATGGCCACATGGGTACTCGAAATCGAATTCCGAGCGGGTAGGAGAATTTTTTACCTTTTTTGGCAGTCGAAAGTGGCTCTGATGCGGTAGCGTCGATGGTTGGCTCCCTTCTCCGGTGATTGGTTCTTCTTCTTTGACCGGAGGCTGGCGGTTAGGGTTCGGGTTCGGTGTGATGTGAAATTTCTATACTCATCTCTTATTAATCTAGACTGTTCATCGCGTTTAATCTCGACCGTTCGATCGCGCCTAAGGAGGAAACGAATCTGGACCGTTCATCGCATTTGATCTTGATCGTCCGATCACGACTAAGGGAGAAACGAATCCAGACTGTCCACGCGTGCAGGATCACTTCTGGGTCATCCGATCACGGGGCATGCGGATTGCTAGCGTGGCCTCCCGCGTGGAACTGAGCCAGCGCATCTTGCCCCGTGACGTACTCTGATTCGCCGAAACTGCTGACTGGGTGGTCTTACGTGGCCAAATTTTCCTTACTTGTACTTTGACCCCTAATTTCTGATTTTTCTTTCAAAAATACTATCCGAACCCAAATTTTCACCAATTTTTCTCAAAATTATTTTCATTTTCATCCATAACCTATTTTTATTCTATAATTCCACATTAAATTAAAATTTATTAATTTTAAAAAAATAGTTTTATACATTTTAGAATGTTAAGATTAATCCCGAGCAAAATTCTGGGGCTGGGTATTACAACTAACTGGTTCTAACTTCACTAGTAACCTGTAATTATTTTTAAAGTTTTTTAATTTTTCATAAAAATATGAAATTCTATATCGTTAAACCTCAATTTACTGTAACAGAGAATAGGGTGAGGAATTCTTACCCGAATTGGTATTCCGAGACGTTGAACTATCCACTACACCTTATATTGAGTATCGAGTTTTCTGAATTTTTCTTGTGGAATCCAAACCACTCGTCATATACATAAAAATACCCTAAAAATCTAAAATCGGTGTCCAACACTCATTATGGCCAATTTTGGGATTCTGGCACTGCGGCGGTTCACTTCGGCCTGGTTAGTTTTGGTCGGTTTTAGCCGATTTTGGCCGTATACCTGTAGAGAAATACATTAGAGTCCTTGGTTGGCCAGAAAATCACAAAAAATTAAACTTACCGACGGGAGAAACCTCTGGGTGTGGCGACTCTACGAGTCCTCCTTCGCTGCTGAGGTTTTTTCTTCGGCTAAGGTACACAGAAAAGGACAGTAAATATAATGATAAAAAAATCACGTGAAATAGGAATTAGAAAAGGGCTCATCGGAGGAATTTTGGAGTTTTGGCTGCGGCTGCTCCACTGGGCTTTGTTTGCAGTTTTCAGCTCACCAACTATCCCTTTTGCTCTGATTTGACCACATGGGTACTCGAAATAGAATTTTGAGTGGGTAGGAGTAATTTTTATCTTTTTTTGGCAGTCGACGGTGGCTTCGGTGCAGCGGCGGTCAGTGGTTAGCTTCCTTCTCCAGCGTCTGGTTCTTCTTCTTTGGCAGGGACTGGCGACTAGGGTTTGGGTTCCCGTGTGATGTGAAATATTTATACCTATTCTGTGTTGATCTAGACCGTCAATTGCGATCGACCTCGTCCGCCTGATCCTCTATAAGGAGGAAATGAATATGTGCCGTCCATCGCGATTTGATCTCGACCGTCCGATCGAGTTTAAGGAAAAAATAAATCTGGGCCGTCCACGCGCACAGGATCGATCCTGAGCCGTTTGATCACGGGGCACGCAGATCACCCACGTGGCCTCCCGTGTAGCACTGACATCAGCGTGTCTTGCCACGCAGCGTGCTCCGGTTCGTCGGGGCTGCTAATTAAGTAAAAAAAAATATAAATTTATTTAACAATTTACCTTCTATAGTAGCAAATTTTCTTGTGCATTGAATTTGGTTTCCAAAAGTTGGAAATAAATCATCATTACCAATAATCTTCTTTTTTGGTTATATTAATAATTAACATTCGTACAATTAGGTTGTTAGATTAGATTGGACATGTGTTTAATAATTTTCAACCATGCTTAGAAAAATAAAAATATGAATTGATTTATTCTTGTGAATTTTAAGATTAAATTTCGTAGGATAATGAAAAATGTGGATTATTTGATTCTCGTGAATTTCAAGACTAAATTTTTTAAGATAATAAAAAATGTGGATTTTAAGTTTTTTTTAGGGAAAAGAACAGCCGTGCTTTTATCTTTAAACGAAAAATGTTACATATTTGATTATCCTCAAATATTATTTTAATCCCTCTCTTGGATTACAGCCCATTATTTTTCTCTTTATTTTCTGCTTCTACATGTAAATAATATACATACATATTAGGTCTATAAATTATGGAATGTTCTAAACTGTATAACACAAATAATATACACAATTCTCAGATATTCAGATAAATTAAGCCTAAGATAATATTCCTTTTAACTCTAGTTAAAACAATTACTGAATTTTGTTATTTATTAAAATTAAATTAATTAAATAATTTAATTTAATTAATTCAATTAAATTATTGATTAATAAAATTATAATAGCATTAGCTATTTTTTTATTTTATTTATTTGATTAATTACTTAAAATTATTTTTTGAGTTATTTTTTAAAGTATTTAAAAACAATCTAATTATTTTAAATTTTTTATTAGAAAATGGAAGGAAATTACACGTTTGAAAAAAAATAGAAATATTAAAGACCAAATTAAAAATTAAATTATAATAAATACCAAATGTTGGTGACTAATAAAATAATTTGCCAGAAGTAAAAATTAAATAATGGGATCAGTGCTTTTTACCAAATAAAAGAAGAAAATGGAAGTACATATTTCTAAATTATTTATAGTAATTATATTTATAAAGATGAGAAGAAATAAAACTAAGACGACAAAAATTAAATTGAAAAATATAATTTTTAATAACATAAATAGAAAGCAAGATGTGTGAGTATATATATATATATATATATACATAATGAAAATGTATGAAGAGGAAGGGAGTTAAAATATGCAAATTAGTATTGAAGATAAATTGAAAATCGGAAAAATTGATTAAAGAAAAAACATAAAGTGGGTAGATGCTATGGGAGGCTTTTCTCTACTACTGATTATGTAAATAAATTTTTTTTTTTTTTTTTTTTTTTTGGGGTTATAGATAATCATTGTTTCAAACTAACAAATTAAATTCAATAATATTGTATTAAAGAATTAGCCAGTCATTGTAAAAGAGCAAGAACTTTCTATGCTTTAAATATATTAATTCTCAAGTATACGTCATGAAAATAAATTGTGAAATTATATTTAATATATATATATATATGCTGCATAATTTGTTTCGAATGATTCTTATAAAACGAAATGTAACATCAGAGTAGACAGACACAAGGAAAGCTACAATTTTGTTGATAAAAATAGATATATACAAATCATTTGTGTAAGTTAAGACCAATGAGCTTTCGTTAACAGACATATTTTGCAAATACGAAAATGTCTTAATAAAACGAATAAATTTTTCTGTTACTAAAAATTATTTATACTCTCGGTTCAAAATCTATTTTCTCCTTTCCTGTTTAGTCGAGCAAGCTTGGTACATGATGCGTATATGTTTTTCCCAATTAACTCTTTATTTTCAGCCACATACCTTTTCTTATTAATTAGGATTTTTCTGCTTTTTTTCTTTAGCCATAGTCCCACGTTTTATTTTGCACTGCCGCATTCCTTATTCCTTTTCTTTGGAAGAGTTCTGTCATCTCCTTTCCTCTGCATAGCCACCAAACTTTATTTTTTCCTTCTTTTCTTTCCTCTAAAGAAGCATATAGCTCCTAAATAGAATGTATTCGGATTGATTTTCGCATAAGCCAATCTCATTTACTAAAGGTTTTAGGTAGATAATCTTATTTGAGTACATAGAGGAGGAGTATGAATTTTATAATCTAAATGTTCATGACATAATCCACTTTATGATGGAGGTTCTTCTGAATCCTACAGTTTGCTTCAATATAATTTTTTTTTTCCTTTGCTTTGTTGATCTATTTTAATTATTATTGCTTTTGCTAAATGTGTTCTTCCCTTGGTTGCAGCTGAATATGGTTTCAAAGACTAAACTGCATTAGTGTTGAAATTACACAAAAAATGCTCAATGAGATGCTGAAATCAATTTTTCTTTGATTTATTTGTTAAAAAAAAAAAAAGTCTACATTGAAGTTTTAGTTAGATATATATGGTTAAGTGGCTGGAAATGAAATATAGTTTTTAGGTTAACTTAAAAGTCATATTTTATGATGTAAGAATTAATTTATATGTATTTGAATTTTTGCTCATATGATTTGCCTACCCATAGATTTTAAGGTCGAAAAATTTCAGTGAATAGATAAGTATATTTATGTGTACCTTCATAATATTTGATGAATAATTCTTTTGTTTTTAACTATTGATTGAAGTAAATGGTGATGGTGCTCATTATGATTTCATATTATTCTACTTTGTCTTTTGAGGACCAATTGGAAGTAATGAGGAGGGTAGTCAATTCTGAGTTTGATTTCCTTTTGCGTATTTTTGTTTCTTTTATTAACTTACATTATGGATAATTTATTTATGAAGTATCTATTTCACTATATTAATTTATGTATGCTAATAACAGTATCTGATTATTAATAAAAATTTAAAGAAATTACATGGCAAACCATAGTTTATTCTCTCAATGTGATCAAGGAGAATACCATTGATCTCATGTAAGGTATGGTCTTATTCACCTATTTTAGATTATCTCGAATCTACATAATTTATATTATCATTATCGACTTCTAGTTTTTTACTATTCTTTCTTCAATGATGATGCATTTACTTCTTTTAATTTTATCTTATTAATTTAGTTATGTGGCTTTAATCTTATAATTTACTTGTTGTTTGGTTCATGAATATTATTTGTAATGACTCCGGAAATTTAAAAAGAAATATATAATAATTTAAGTGCGAAAACGAAATAAAAGATTAAAATTTACATATCTTACACAATAACTAAAAGTACTAAACAAACATCACGAAATAAATTCTCTTAAAGAAACACGAGAAATGAGAAAAGTAAAGAAAAATATAAAGTATTTAGCATCTACTTGCAATCTTCTCACGGATCAGACTCGGGAACCAGATCCTCTTGATATGAAATAGTTAAATAAAGGATGAGCTACATTAGCCCAGTAAGGACATCACACTATATTATCGGCACAGAAGTAAAGGTTGGTAGAAAATCAAAACAACTAATGGAGCACTAAATTTAAACCAATACATTTATTAAAAATAAAACCATTTACTCTTTACTTACAATTGGGGAATTTACGAAAACAAATTATAGAAGTAATAATATTATACAGATCATAACTTTATGCACGATCAGCAACATAGAACATATCATAAATTCACATTCATTAACAATAAACTAAATCATAACTGTTTCTCGTTTCACCAGCCTACTAGTATCCATGGGGATCCATAGGTGTAGTGACTAGAGAAGAAAAAAAAAAGGAGTAAACAACATCGTTTTAAAGAGGGGGGGAAAAACAACGTCGTTTTGGAAGGGGGAAAAAGACGTCGTTTTGGAAGGGGAAAAACGATGTCGTTTTGAGTAAGCTGGTAGAGTATAAATAGAGGTCGGGAAAGGGAGAAGAAGAGGAGAAAAAAAAGGGGAAAGAGAGAAAAGCAGAGAAGGAAGAGAGCGGGAAGGAGGAAAAGAAGAGGGGAAAGAAGGTTCCAGAAAGAGAGAGAGGGGAGTCGGAGCGGAGAAGAGCGAGAAGAGAGAGAGAAGAAGGCCGCGGACAGTGACGACAATATCGGCAGAATGAAGGAAGATGGAAATGGGAGGTACGGTGAAAATTTCGATTGTGTAGGTGTAGTGTGAGTTGTAAATTGTTTGCAGGTTACGGAGTCCGTAGGTGGCGTGACAGAGCTAAGAGGTGGAGGTAGGCAGTAGAGTGTGTGACTGTTCCATACGTTTGCGGAGTAGGCCGTGGGAAGGGAGAGGGTGACGATGTTTGGGGCATACGGAAAATCCGTGGGAGAGAGTGGAGGTTGTGTGAGGAGAGTGTGAGCATAGAGGGAGGGCCTCTGAAAGGAAGAGTGAGTGAGAAATTTAGTGTGTGTGGGGAATCTGAGATGACAGAGAGAGTTGTGTGCGTGAGTGGAGGTGCGGAGTGAGTCGCGAGCGGAAGGAGAAGTATTCGGTGAGTGTTCAGTGGGAGGGATGAGTGTAGTGATTGTGACGGAGTGAGTCGGGAGGCTTCGAATAGCCCTGGGGAGGCAGAAGAATAAAGGAAGCGTGGGGAGACAGAAAAATAAGGGAAGCGGAGTGTGAGGGCTGTGAGGGAGAGAAGAGTTCTGGATTATGCGATGGAGGGGACTATGATATAGGAATCGGGGTGTGTGATGAGATTCGGGTGAGGGAAGAGGTGTATCATAACAGTAGAGAGAGGTAAGTTTGGAGGGGGCGGAGAACGTAGTTGCTTGAGATTGGGATGGCACCGGAGGTGATGGTAGAGTGTGGTTTAGGATGGGAGAGTAGGGGCGTGTCGGTAGTTGTGTAGTGTGAGTGTGTGGAGGGAAATATATTGGTATAGTTGCTGTAAATTTAGAGGTTAGCGAGGGAACCTTGCCGGCGTATGCGTGTAATGGTATTTAGGTGTGTGTCTGGCCTAATAAGGTCGAGAGGTAGAGGAGAGTGTATGAGTCGCCGATGTTGGTGATGTTGGATAACGGTACTTGTGTGTGTGTGTGTGGCCTTATAAGGTCGAGAGGTAGAGGGTGAATATGGGTCGCCGATGTTGGTGACATGAGATTGATGGTACCTGTGTGTGTGTGTGTGGCCTAATAAGGTCGAGAGGTAGAGGAGTGAGTACGAGTCGCCGATATTGGTGACGTGAGATAATGGTACTTGTGTGTGGGCGTGACCTAATAAGATCGAGAGGTGGAGGAGTGGGTATGAGTTGCAGATGTTGGTGACGTGAGATAATGGTACTTGTGTGTGTGTGTGGCCTAATAAGGTCGAGAGGTGGAGTAGTGAGTATGAGTCGCCGATATTGGTGACGTGGATTAATGGTACTTGTGTGTGTGTGTGTAGCCTAATAAGGTCGAGAGGTAGAGGAGTGAGTATGGGCGCTGATATTGATGACGTGAGGTACTGGATTTGTTGTTGTTGTGTGTGCTATTGATAACCAGAACTGTTCTTTTGGGGTAGGATCTTGATGGCTAGTTGTAGGGAGGTTCTACAGTATGATTTGGGTAGGATAAATGCATATAGACATTTCTGAATTTCTTGTCACTGCATACTATACCTGCAACTTGATTTTTATTGTATTGAGTTATGTGAACTCACTTCTTATCATTAAAAGATGAAGTAGGAATGGAGCTGGGATTCGACTTGCTGGTTACGGAGCCTAGTCTTTAGCGCCATAGGGCACGAGTTTTCTTTGTGGTGGGTTATAGTTTGTAAAAGTTATTTTAGTATGGATACTGATTACTGGAGATGTATGATATGGTTTTGCTATGTGTTGTATATGTAGAATTGTACGTACATTAGGTTTAAACAATAAACTGTGGACGAATTTCTTTTATGTGTGATTAAATTGGCAGGGGATTTGCGTGTCGGGTCATGGGATTGTTTTATCTTATGCCGTTGAAAAAAAAGGGGCGTTACAATAGGGGTGTCCCTGCTACACGTGAATCATTTCCCTTAACAATCTTAATTATAGAGTCGTCTTCATACCCCATCCGGTATAAGCACTAAGATATTAAACCTCAATACCCTGTCTGGTATGAGGGTGAAGCGGCCGTCCCATACCCCGTATAGTATGAGCACCAAATGACCAAGTCTCCATACTCCATCCGGTATGAGACAACGTTCATGGTAGGGTTCTCTATGAATCCGGTCCGTCCACCATCTCCCAGGATATTTAGTGAGGCTGTCATCTTATCTGTTTATTAGATCACACCCCTTTCATGTTTTTCCTTAGTCTCTGTTACCAAATCAAACATAATCACATAAACAAATAAACATGCATCCGCTAATGCAATCATATCTTAAATCCCAAAATCAAACAGTTGTCAAGTAAGGAAGTAATGCATGCATTTAAACCATAAAATATATAAACCAGATACCATCATGCTTTTACACTGTAAAATAAATCAACAGAAATCAACAGAGAACAATGTCCGATTCGGGCTCCATTAGCAATCCGTAATTAATTATGCATATCTATTTAATTTGTACAAAAGACCGTATTATTATTTATTCAAACTTCAAATCTATGATAAGAAATAGGGTGAAGAGTCCTTACTTTATTTGACACCGAAAAACTAAATAATTTACTGCACCTACAAACGGTCCCTAGGTTCCCTGAATTTTTCTTCGGGAACTGAAACGTGCTTACGGTACCTACAAATGTCTCAAATAAACCTAAAAATCAGTCCCAAGGCCTACTCGACCAATTTTAAAAATTCGGCACGGTGATTCTGTCGCCTGTGGCGGCGGTCCACCTCGGGTCGACCGATTTCGGCTGAATTCGATCGATTTTACATTGATTCCTGCAAGCACACACGCTAAAGGGCCTCGGTGGGAAAAAAAATACGAAAAACTAAAACTCATTAGTGGCGGGGCTCTCCAGTGCAGCAGCTCCTCCGGCTCACGTTGCAGTTGGGTGTTTTGCTTCGATCAACCTGTAGAGAGGAAAACGGTGATCACAACGGTAGAAAAATTACACGAAACAGGAATCGGAAAGGCCTCATCGGAGGCAGTTTGTGAAATTCCCCTAGCCTTCGATGGTGTTTTTCGGCCAATTAGCCGGTTCTTTCACTCCGATTTGGCCATGGGTAGGTTTAAAATTGAATTTCGTGGAAAAATTTTTTTTACCTTTTTTGGCAGTCGAAAAAGGTTCCGGTGCCGCGGTGGTCGGCTCCCCGGCGGTTGGGTTGTCTTCTCTGGCGAGGAGTTCTAGCTGCTAGGGCTAGGGTTTGGGTGAGGATGGGGTTATTTATACCCATCCACTTTTGATCTGAGCCGTCATCGCTTTTGATCTGCACTGTCCGATCGCGATTAAATAGAGAGTGATTTTGGGTCGTCCATTCGCGATTCAATCTGGGCCATCCGTGCGTGCAGAAACGAATCTCAGCCTTTCGATCGGGCGCACGCGGATCACCCACGTGGCTCCCCCCTGCATTGCCTTCCGCGTTAGCGCCTCTGCCACTTGGCGCATCCTGGTTGGCCGGGGCTGCTGACGTGGTACAATTTTTTTAAATTGCGTTTTGACCATCGATTTCTGATTTTTCTTTCAAAAATATTATCAGAACCCAAATTTTCACCATTTTTTTCTAAAATTGTTTTCAATTTAATCCTTAACAAAATTTTACCCATTTTTTCATTAAAATAAAATAAAATAAAATAAATAAATAAATAATTATATTTATCAAAAAAATAAAAAATAAAAAAAATAAAAATAAAAACTAAAATTTTTGTTGGGTGTTACATTATTACTAATTTTTTGAAATATTACAAGAATGTACTGAAAATACTCATGTTTTCATTATTAGTTAAAAATTAAAGGTAAGAACTATTTTTTTTCTTGTTAGTTTGAAGTATGATCTAATTAATAATATTGATGTTTGTTTCTCGGGTTTATGTTCAAGTTTTTAAAAAATTATGAAGACTACTAGTTATGAAATAAAAGCTTGCGTGAAAATAGAATGAATAGATGATTTGTGTACAAAAACATAAAATAAATTGATATAGATGTACTTTCAACCTGAAAATTTATAAGATAATACCAATAAAGAAATATTATCGATAATTTAAAACGTCATAAATACTTGTTTTATAAATTTAACATGCATAATTTTAATAGATTTAAAATATAATACTTTTAATTTAACAATACAAATATTATCTTTGGAATTTTTGAAAGTGAAGAGACACTAGAAAAACATAATAAAGGTTTTTAGCAATGAGCAAAGCGTTAGTAAAAGCTTTTGGAGAGATACCTGTGCAAAATGCGTTGGTATTAGGTTGATAATTCGTATCATCGCCAGTTATATATACTGAAAGCTATACCGACAATTGAACTGTGTTGGTAGAAGCTGCATACAAAAGTAACCGAAGATGATCCTGTAGTAACACCCAGGTCACTAAAAATTATTTTTTCTTGTAGTGAAATAGTTGTGCCAAAGAAAATATTCGCTTACGTTTTATACTAAAATTTAATTACTATTTGTCTTTTTACTTATCTTAATGAATAAATAAATATGCATAATATATAAAACTTGTAGATTATATATATATATATATATATATATATATGGATCTATTAAGGCTGTAATTTGGACATATATCCTTAAATTTCTCTTTTTATGAGGATGAAAAAAGAAAATTGTTTATATTCCTCGTTTGCAGGTTGAGATATGATGTTTCCCTTCAATTCATCTAATTATAGTACTGTCTTTTTTTTTTTTTTTTTAAAGAAAAAAAATCCAGAAAGCTGGTTGATTTGCATCCAAAAAGTGAAGCAATCATGATATCATGATATCACGATATTATATGGGTTTAATCTTGATGCTCAAGTTCTCTCTCTCTCTCTCATTTAAATAGTCAAATTAAAAAGTTTTTGTTCTGTGGAATCAAAGGCAGTGAAAAGCAGAGATCAAGTAGATACTGTATTGTCCTACGTGCATTATTATTTTCAAAAGAGAAGTTCTTTTCCCTCTACTTCTTTTTTGAATTACAAGGTTCCATGCATAAAATCTTTCAAAAAAGAAAAAAGCTAAAAAATTTACTACAAAAACTTTTCCTTTGATAAAGGCAGTTATGATGATGATATATATTGTACATATGCATATGAAGTATACGCCGTAGAAGATAAGGTCTGGATTAATAACCCTGCAGTAGTTGAGGAGGTAATTTTTTATACCCCACTGAAAAGTTGGTGAGTAGTAACAAGTTTTCAGGCTAAGGTATGCGCATGAGTCCCTTTTTAATTGGCATAATTAAGAACGAAAAGAAAGCATTCAAAGATTTTATATGGTGGAATAATGTAAAGATATAATTTTCTCACATCCATGGGCAAGTGGTATCTTAAATAATCTTCCAAAGCATAGTGTGTTTGTCTTCGAGCCAGATACGATTATAGGACAATATAAAAAAATTGCACCTTTGAATAAATTAGAAGACACTTTTTCTACACAGAGGAATGAAGCCTCTTTTCTTGTTCATCATATTCATATCAAAAATCAATGAAAGATACATTCATCTTGCTGAACAAAAAACAAAGAGAAAATATCTTTAGAGAAAATATGAGTTGTTTGATTACAATTACGAAGAGAACCAAATAGAGGAGAACAAATCAAAAGTTGCACTAATTCCAATTCATTCTTCGACCAATATACTGACCTCATAATTCACCAACGAGCATATTAAGATGGAGTCTAAAACACACTGCCCATCACCTTTCATTATTGATAATACTGATCTACCGTTTAAAAATTTTAGTATAGGAAGTTCAATAATTTTTCTTAAAATAATCTATTATTTTCTAGGCCACTGAAGGTCTTATACAATGAATATATACCAAATTCTTTAAAGAAAAAAAAAATCTAAAAACTTCATTTTTGAGTCGCTAAGGAAAAGTTAATTTGGGGGGTTCATCCCTTACACATGGACTATTTTTTGCCCTGTACTCGGGAAACTAAGAGTCATAACTTTTTTTTCATTAAAGAAGCTTAATCCTAAGAAATAAGGCCTACCAGTTTATCATGTCTTTTCATCTTATGTGATATCAATTCTTTATAGTGTAGTCCCCATTTTTAGAGTAAGTTCAAACTGTAATATTCGGGTCCCGAATTTGTCTCGAAATCAATTTTCGTAGTTATAAAAATATTATTTTAATTTAATTTTATTAAATTATTTGAGAAAAATAGGTTATTGACGAAAATGAAAGCAATCTTGGGGAAGATGGGTGAAATTTTGAGTTCGGTGGATATTTTTGAAAGAAAAATTAGAAATAGGGAGTCAAAATATAAAAAGAAAAAATTCAGCCACGTGAGACGACCCAGTCAGCAGCCACGGTGAACTAGAGCACGCCGCATGACAAAATACACTGACATCGGTGCCACATGGGAGGCCACGCGAGCGATCTGCGTGCCCAGCGATCCAACGACCCAGATTTAATACCGCGCGCGTGAACGACTCAGATGCATTCCCTTCTTAGGCGCAATCGGACGGACGAGATCAATCGCAATGAATGGTCTAAATTCGCCCACGTAATCGGTCTAAACAGACAATAATCGGACATCTCTCCTCGCTCCATGTCGACGCAAATGGACGACGTAGATCGACGCAGGATAAATACATGAACATCATGTCGCAAGGGAACCCTAACCTTAGCCGCACTTGCCCTCATCGGATAAGAAGGACCAGCTATCGAAGAAGGAGACCAACCCTCGGCCGCTGTTGCATCGGAACCACCGTTGATCATCAAAAAAGGGACGGTGGGTGAGTTGGAAACTGTGGGCGAAGCCTGGCTGAACCGCCGCAGCCGAAACCCTAAAAGCCTTCCAATGAGCCCCTTCTCGTTTTCCGTTTCACACAATTTCTGACCATTGCATTTACCGTCCCTTTATGTGCAGATTAGTCGAAGAAGAAACCCCAGCCACGAAGGAGAACTGGCGGAACCACCGCACCCGGAGACTCCCCCGCCAGTAGGTTTGATTTTTTTCTGATTTTTACCAACCTTCAATTTTTTGTATAAGTGATTAGTCTAATATTCTTACTGGGCTAGTACAGCTCACCCTTTCATTAACTATTTGAGATCAAGAAGACTAAGATCTAGATCTTGATCAATAAGAGGGTTGTGAGTAGTTTACCTCTCAGACTCTTTTTAAGTGCTAGTGAAGGTTACCCTAGGATACTTATTTATTCGTTTTTCTTTAATTACTATTTGTCTTTTATGAACCACGTAGAAAGGACATTACCATAGCCATATTGGGCAATTCAATTTATTGTGTAAGGAATGTAAATCCTAATATTATTATTTGCTTCCGTATTTAAATTATAAATTTATTTCTTTTAAGGTTTTATACCTCTACAGTTGGTATTAGAGTCGTATTCCTCGGAACCATTCTTTTCATAGAGACTTAAAAACACCAAATACAAACTATTGCTCAATCATTTCTTGTGAAATGCAGGTACAAAAATATGAGGAGAGAAAGACCCCCATTAAATCGAGCAACCCAAGATGGTTTATTTTGAGAGAATGTTGATCGACCATTTGAGAGACTGGAGAGACTCATCTCTACCCAGCAGGCCCGGGAGGAAAGGATGGAGTTATCTGACCCTCCCTTACTGCCATAGTTTGAGCCACCCTTGCAGTGGGAAGATCTGGAGCCACCCCGGTACAACTTTGCTCCTCTATCGTATCATCCGACATTACCACAGTTCAATCCAATGCCTCCACCGTATCATCTAGCACTGCCACAGGGTCATTGGTCCCTCTCTAACACAATCTAATTTTTCTTCCACGGGATTTAGTTCCACCCATGATAGACCCAAGTAACATTGAAATATATAAAATACTAAATCGATATACCTTTGTCGTGACATCCTCTGTTGAAGATGCTGAGTATTGGTTAACTGAGACAAAGAAGACCTTCGTAACTCTTAGAGTGGTTCCTGAACAGAAAATTGTACTTGCCACCTACATACTCGTTGGAGAGACAGGTCGCTGGTGGGCAGCTCAAGCAGGTCACCTTGCCAATTCCAGTTACTTGGGAACAGTTCCTGATGAACTTCAATGCAGAGTACCTCCTAGAGCACCTTCGACATTTGAAGAAAATTGAGATTGCACACCAAATCTAAGGTGATATAACTTTGTTAGAGTATGCCCGAAAGTTTTTAGAATTAGGTCGGTATTCCTCTGAGAGCATGATGGATGAAGGCAAGAAGGTAAGGAAGTTCGAGTGGGGCCTCCATCCTGAGATAAGACAACAACTGTACGTATTTGAGCTCAGCACCTACTTAGCCATTTTAGCCAAGGCACAACTAGTGGAGATGAACCTTCGTATCTTTCCTTAAGTAGTAGGGAATCCCAAACCCCAGATTTTATATTGCAGATCAGTACCTACTACACCGGTTCAGCAGAACAAGAGGCCTAAGCCAGTAACTCAGGCTCTTCCTCAGGCTCCGGTAATAGGACGCGGTAGGACTTGCTAGCACTGTGACAAAGATCATGGAGACTGACCCTGCTATCATCTCAACAATACCTGTCGCATATGTGGGAGTGCCTAACACTACACGAGAGAGTGCCCACAAAATCAGATCAGGCCAGACCTCTTATTTAGGGTAGAGCTTATAACCTCACTCAACAAGATGCTGAAATCAACCTGAATGTGATACGGGGTATATACACTATCTGTAATCATCTTGTACATATTTTGGTTGATATTGGTGCTTCACATTCGTTTGTCTCATGCTTTTACACAAAACTTGAATGTATTACCTAAAAGACTTGATTCTGTATTATTTGTGTCTACTCTTAGAAGTAGGATACTATTAGGGGAGGTTATATACAAATCTTGTATCATAGACATAATAGATAAAAAATTGAGTCTGGATAGGATAGAGGTTGACATGAGAGACTTCGATGTAATTCGAGAAATGAATTGGTTAGCAGCTTATCACGTCACCGTAGATTGTTTCCAAAAGAAACTTGTATTCAACCCTCCTAATGAAGAGTAATTTACAAGTTAATAAAATTTTTAAATATTATTCCCGCAATTTTCTTATTACGTAGTGTTTTAACTCGATTGTCTTCTCTATATTAGGCAAACATAAGAAAGAATTTTGTATTCAAGAAATTCTAGTAGTTCAAGACTTTCCGGATGTATTTCCTGATAAATTACCCGGACTGCCAGTGGATAAAGAAGTTAAGTTCACTATAAATCTTCAGCTTGACACCCAGCCTATCTCGGTTGTCCTTTACCACATGAGTTATATTGAGATGGAAGAGCTGAGGAAACAGATCAATGAATTGAAGGATAGTGGATTCATCTGATATAGTGTGTCTTCTTGGGGTGCTAGAGTCACACTTGCAAGGAAGGGGAATGAGATATTAAGATTATGTATTGACTACAGGGGATTGAACAGGGTCACGATCAAGAACAAGTACCCTATACCTAGGATTGATTCCTTTTTGACCAGTTATAGGATGCCCAAGTCTTCTCCAAAATAGACTTACGTTCGAGTTACCATTAGGTAAAGATCAGGGTAAAGGACATTCCCAAGATAGCCTTTAGAACTAAGTATAGACACTATGAATTCCTTGTCATACCATTTGGACTAACCAATGCACCAACTATTTTGTATCACCCGAGCAATGACAATGTGGTAGCCGACACACTCAGCAGAAAAAGTACAGGTATGTTAACTCACCTAATGGTTCCTAAATGCAGAGTAATAGGGGCCGCACAACAGATACGACTTTAGGACTTGAAGAGAGTTACA